>NC_083480.1:13600103-13625103 GCF_030014155.1 Tachysurus vachellii
ACTCTCTCTCTCTCTCTCTCTCTCTTTCTTTCTCTCTCTCTCACACACATACACACACACACCATTTATCTCTCTCTCTCTCTCTCTCTCTCTCTCTCTCTCTCTCTCTCTCTCTCTCTCTCTCTCTCTCTCTCTCTCTCTCTCTCCCTCAGCAAGATTACTTGTCAGGCAACAGATAGTAATGAAAACTGTGCTCACACCTCCACCGTCCTCTCTTGATGGAGGATAGATAAAGAGCAATAAACGCCTTACCCATCATACAGTTGTGAGGACAAGACTCTGCAGCCAATCACACGTCTTGTTATCATATTTTGTTGTGTAACAGATTGAATAGATATATCAGACCATTTTGCTCCTTGAGATTTGTTGGGCCACTTCGCGACACATGCCTGGCTGCCATAAGGGAAAAAAAATAACTGCCTCAGAGATCTTGTTTGATTTTCATACGAATATATGTAACCTTTTGACAGGCAGGTGTTTCGTTGCCATGGCAGCATCATTGGGAAACACAAAAAAATGGACTAATAGAGTGACACGTCGTCGCACATGGTTGTCATGGCACCTGGAAGGACACAACTTTTCAAGCAGGATGCTAAAATTGAAAGGTGTCTAAACTGTTATTATGTGCTATTTGCCGGCAGAACGTGTGCATCAAAGCGTGAAAAGAAAGTGGCGAGGAAATGGCAGGCAGGAGCTGACAGATCTGCCAGAGCACACAGGAGAAGTTTGTGCCTGTTCGTAAAACTTGATGCAATATCACAGATGTACAAATATGCAGCTGTACTAAACAAGGTGGAAGATGCACAGTATGATTGTGACTTTTAAAAAATATAATTAATTCTACGCCCTTACTGGTGTAATGTGCAAGCGTGTGAGGTCAGGAAGCAAATGTATAAACTCATTGTCTGCTTTATTTAGGGAATTATAATCGGTGTCCATGCCAGGGGTGAAAATGTAGACAGGCAAAAGCCAAGCGAGGATAAACCATTATGAAGAGTAGTGATGCAGACAGAACAAATGTGGGAAAATAAAACCCAGGCTCAGGCAGGAAATAAAGACAATATAAATAGACAAAAACATCAAGCATTATGGCAAAGAACAGGTGAACACAATAGAACAACTAACCAACAACCACGGGATGTAGACAGGAACAAACAATAACAAATACACATGGTGATGTATATAAAAGCACACAAATTTAAAGCAGAGCTAAATTAGTAATTAGTAAAAAACTCACACAACCCAGGTGGGATTAGGATGGTTCTCTTTTTGTGATTGTTGTATGATATAAAACACTCTTGTATGTGAATTACAAGCTCTAATCTACTCCTTGACATTTCATTTTTAATGCCAACGATCCTGTAAAATAACAAAATAAATGACATTATAATTTTATCAATGACACCAAAATTATTTTCTACTATATCTGTTAAACCTGAATGGATATCCATGCTTTCTTTACAGCAATATTCACACAGCCACCATCTTCTTAGAGGTAAAGATCCACTTGCATGCCTAAAGAATTAACATACAGATTACTATCCAGTTTTTTTGCACACTTTGGAATTTGGCTGCATTTAACATGTTTAGGATTTGTTGAACAAGTTGAGATAATTAGAGTGAAAGAACACAATTTCTGCACAGAACACATGCATATGTACGGTACATTTACATTTACATCTGTTCATTTGGAACATGCTTTTATGCAGAAAAGTGAATCAGATTTCAATCCAAGCACCGAGCTGTTAAAGAAGCCAACATGACTCGGTTTTAACAACTGGACCAGAAACAAGTGCAAAACAACTCACAGAGCAAAGAAAGCCACAAATAGAACAGTCTGGATACACTAGTCTTTCAGGAGTCAAGTGATTCATTTAAGAACGAGAAAAATGAGAGGTTAGTGAGGGCAAAACTGTTCAAGAAAGTGACTTGTGGATGTTTCAGAGCTATTACTGGTTAAAGAGTGAGATGTCAATCATAATAGATGTAAAATGCTGTAATTATTCATGTAATTGTTGACAAATTGCTGTGGTATAAAATGAATAAACACTATAAAATAATATGAATAAACCATTTAGAACCTAAAAACATGCCTTAGACTGCAGCAACATTGACTCTTTTCTGTCTGGGTTGGTTATATACTTAATAGTGTTCTCAAACCTTGAACTACTTTTACCAGTGTGATGATGTTGTAACGGAGATAACAAAGTCTTTCTGTAAATTGCTCTGTATACAGACCCAAGGCATAATCTCTACACAAAAATCCCTCTGTAAAGGTAAACACATTAAGATAGAACTATAAAAGATGTTCAGGTAAAACAAAATATACGGTAAATTCTCATGCAACGGCACCATCCCATGTTTATTAGCGTGGACTATGGAAACAGTGCTCTCTGGTCGGTTGTGTCCATTGTGGTTAATTACAAAAGCAGTAACAAGATTCTCCATAGTGTTTACTGTGTTGTTTGTTGCTGTTCTGAAATATGACAAGCTGCACAGTGAGCCCTTTAACAAAGACTAGAAGTAACATGGTTCCACTAGATGTGGTTCAATGGTGTTTCCTTGGTGAAGCAATTTATCAAACATGAGCAAATGATAAACAACAAAGACTTATTTGTTATTCAGGATGGCAATATGATCAGAAAAAAAGAAGTGCACTTTGGAAGGTACATACCAGGGTTTTTTCTTTCCCCCAAAGAACTATTACTGCCTGACAGCATTACATAAAACATGTCAGGTTTTTTTTTTTTTTTTTTTTTTTTTGATAGGCAGTGATAAAGAAAGCAAAGATGTGGGTGAAAGAGAGGCGTTTTGACATTGAGTTGTTGGGGCTTTTTTTCCGCCCGCCCTGCCTAGGAAAAACAGCTGTGGGAACCCTTATAATACGTTAAGTATTTCGGGGCCTTTCAGATGGTGAAATTGCGCGGAAAATGTCTCTACCGCTACTTCTTTTTCCCCTCTCTGCGCTGGACCCATTAGAGAACATCTGGTCCATCCAGAATCAGCCTCCCTCCTTTCTAACTGGCTGAGCGTATGCGGCCCTGCTGGGGCTTCCTGGGAAAACTCAACGCTTCTCCCTGCATTCCTTCCTCACAACTCAGAAATAAACAAAGCATGCATGAATGGATGATTACAGCTGGCAATAGCTAAATAGATAATACATCAAAATTCTTCACATATCTTGTAAATATTATGCACGTCGAAACCTGGAAAGCGTAATTAAGTATTGACAGGAGGAGTTATGCTCCTTAAAAACATTAAAAGCTGGATTTGTTTTCTGAGCTCATTAAGCAAAATTAATGGATGCACTGTGCACCTTGTACGTAGGTGTGTTAAAGTTGAAAGTGTAAAATTGTTATAATGGTAACATCTTATATTATTTGATTAAAAAAATTAAAAATTAATATAATAAATAAATGCAATCTCTGAAATTATTATTATTATTATTATTATTATTATTATTATTATTATTATTATTATTATTTGAAAAAATCTAGGTTCACTGAACATCATAAAAAACATTTTTAAAATAAACAGATAGAACAAACAAACAAACAAACAAACAAATAAATAAATACAAGTCTTTGAGAATTTTTGGTTAACCCAAAGTCACATAACAGCTTCTTTCAGGCATAAAAATAGCTCCTTTAATTGAGATTGTGTTTAATTGTGACTTTCGTGTGTTGGAATGTTACAGCTTTAGTTTCATGCTAACACTGGAGACTCCTTCCAAAAATGCTAAATAAAAAAGTAAAACTCCTCACACAAAATTTATTAAATACATATTCAGTGTCCATCATCTAAATTCCTATGTAAGCTATAATACAGTTAATAAATCATAATATATTAAATCGGATGCATTCATTCTAATCCTGAGATATAGAGAGCTGTGCTTTAGAAAATTAATCAACACATTTTAACTAGTCAGACTTAACTGAAGCTTTAGAAAATTAATCAACACATTTTAACTAGTCAGACTTAACTGAAGCTTTTCTAAACGTTTGTGCTACTTTCCATATTTCCATCACAATATATTTTAGACTTTTAGACTTCTAAACTCTTAGACTTCAGCCCACACTCTTACACACAAACACTTCACAATTTATTTAGAAGTGCATTTTATTGGACAAGTGCATAGTTATTCAGAATCTTAATGCAAGCAGCCACACACTTGTGCAAACTTTAAAGTGGACAAGCGAGAGTGAGGGGAAGTCAGGCGAGAGGAGCGCGGTGGCGTGGAACGGTCTCCGATCATGGTCATTTTGGATTGTGAGTGACGTCAAACCGCAAATTCTAGAAAATGTCAGAGCAATTTCCATGCGTACAATCAGAAGGGACGCTGGGTAATTTTGATGCACGTTCCATATCCACCGTCTATACTGTACATCCATAGGCGCATCCTTTCTGTGTCATTCTGTTGCTTGCCTCCGTGCAAGTCAGTGTCTGGCTTTTTTCCTCTGACATTTGAGTTGAAGATTTCTCGCAGCACTTATTCTAATTGTTGTCAATGCAGCCCCTTCAGAAGTGGTCATACGCCGCTCGGTTCTCGCAGGCTGATATTTTCAACTCTCTGCCATTTGCGCTGCACAGAGGCAGCTAAGAGTCTGAAAGCAGACAAATTGCACTCAAATTGCGTCAGATTGCCAACATGGTGCAAAGGTAAATTGCTTGCAAATCTATTTAAACCCCTGGCCTGCATTTCCTCCAGCATGACTCCCTGCAGGATGGCCTTCAAGGCCCTCAGTATGGCCTAATCAGCGACCTGTTTCCCACCGTGGAGCCTGGTAATGAGAGTCAGCACTTGCTCAAGCAATTACCCTTTTGTCCAGTGGATTTATTCCTTTTAAATCTGGATAATATTTTTGTTTTGTCATCTAATATATGGAAAGTGTTTCTTTTCACAGAGCTGAATGGTTTAGCCTAACTCCATTTTGCTAATGGGTGCAGGTTGTGTATTATAAAAGGAGACCAAAGGTTGAGCAAAGGAGAGAGGAAACTCAGTGGTAGTTCCTAGAAGAGTATTTGTTCAAACAATAATGACTCAGAAGAAAAGTAAGTTTTGGGGTACAGTCACAAAGGCAAATTAGGTTTCTGGATAAGGGCATCTGCCAAATGCTGTAAATGTAAATGTAAATGTACACACACAAACACACACACACATTTTGTGTTTAGTATTTTACCCTCTCATTTTCCAGAAGTGAGCCTTGTTTAGAGCTGGTCTGATTGTGTACTTGTACAAACCTGTACCATGAAAGAGTATGTAACAGTCTGAGTACCGTGTGATGATTAAAAGTAAGGGGTAATCATTATCTCTTAGTAATCAGTGATAAAGGAAATATAGGAGACAAAAATAGAACATGTGCTTGAGATTTGTAAGGTGTGTGTTAAAGGCTAAAACTAATATGAAAAAATGTTCAGTGTATGTTGTGGTTTTTATGTTCAGTTATAGATAATAAATATTCTTCCAAATCTCCCACATTACCTTCAGTACATTAGTAAGTTAATGAATTAAGACAATTTCTCAAGTATTGTTTTTCCAACCTCAGACCAAAAGAGACTCCATAATTTTATAACTTCATCATATATTAACTTTGGGGTGACAGTAATATGGATACCAGTGTTAGGCTTTAATTCTGGTGCCAACTGAGGTGGGGCGACAATTGGCAACAATGAACATGTCTGCTGTTGTACTACTAATATAGCAGCACTTTAACCCTCTTCATTTAAATACAACATAAAACTGTACAACATGGACCAGTTTTTTCTGCAAAAGATACGTTAGTTCTTACTAACGTATTTACAGATATAGCAAACCCGGTCAGTTCATGTTTCATTGCTCTCTCTCTCTCTCTCTCTCTCTCTCTCTCTCTCTCTCTCTATCTCTCTCTCACGCACACACACTCTCTCGCTCTCTCTCTCTGACTGATTAGGTTTCATATGAAGCTTCTCTCCCTCATCTTCTTCACCCTGTCCTTCATCAGGACCGGATCTGTCCAGCTCATTTGTCTCAACTTGTTATGAAGAATAAAGTTGGCCATGTTTCTCCTCTTCTTCCATTAATACTGTAAAAAGAGATTCATTACTGCCCATTGCCTCTTCTTTTTCTAAGAACTCTGTTAGAAGTGTGCACAGCCATTGTAGCAAACACACACACACGCACACACACACACACACACTCTCTCTGTCTTTGATTGTGTTTAACCTTGCTCATGTCATATGTCATTTGTAATGACTGTTTGTGTGTGTGTGTGTGTGTGTGTGTGTGTGTGTGTGTGTGTGTGTGTGTGTGTAATCAAACTCACACAGAGAATCAGTCATTTTTTACACTCTAGCCACACACAATTCATCTGATCACATATCCTGTGTGTGTGTGTGTGTTTGTTTGTGTGTGTGTGTGTGTGTGTGTGTGTGTGTGTGTGTGTGTGTGTGTGTGTGTGTGCATCTTTACTATTTAACCAATTTTACACACATCCTGATGTCAATCAATTAATGAGGGCAAAGCAGAGTGGAGGTTAAAGTCAATCAATCAATTCCTGATCACACAGAAACAATTCTCCAGTTCAATCCAGTGCGTGAAATAAAATACTGGTTTTACTAATACAATAACATTAACTAAGCTAGATAGATGCCTCAAAAACCCCTGAACTGAACAAATGTATTTTTTTAAGTGAAAACAGTACACATGAGCTCATTTGAATAACATATTTCAAATAATATCATAATTAACAATATCAATAACAAAATTATATAGTCACTGTTTATAACCATTTATATATTTATAACCAATAGACTATAAAAATCTATGTACTTTGAACATATAGGGACAAAAAATAATTGACAATATATATACTAGAGCAATGGGGCAAAAATTAACATTTTTCATTTCTTAATGATTTCTTAAACTTCTTAATTTCTTAAACCAAAAAATTTTTACACTTTATATTTAAGTCCAAGAAACAATCTCCTTTAAACACTATATTACAGCTGTAAATAATCCCTTTTACACCAACCTTACTTCTTTTCTCTCTCAGGAAATAATTTCTCGTTTCACTGAGAAATCAGAAAGCAGAAACCCCCTTTCTGAAGATTCCTGAAGATTTTCCTTTGGTGCTGACACTGGAGACTCCTTCCATAAATCTTAAATAAACATTCTCCTCGAGGAAAACTTCACTATGCCAATGATCACGTATTCTTCTTTGTTAAATATAAGACATTTTTAATGCATGTATTATTATATTGACTGTTGCTATAGGAACAAAAAAGTATTCGAGAGAGAGGATTCAAAAGTGCTGTGGTATAAGTAAAGATACTAAGTAAAGGTTAAATGAATTAATTAATTAAATACACATAAAAAAATATATGTATATAATATTTCATTTTTTTTGGTTTCTTGAAAGTGTTATAAAATATTTCATGTTTATTTAGTTATTACGTTTCAGAAACTGCTTCATGCTGGTCAACGTCAAGAGCCTATCCCTAGAATTCTGGTTATGAGGTAAGGAATCTTTTCTTCAACTCTGTCTTTCTCAGCATGCCTGCAGGTGGCTGTTATGTTCCTAATTGGCTGAGATCATCTTTCTGTCATGTGAAATCTTTTTCATTATTGGTAGGAAGGAGGCACAAGTGTCCCTGGGAGCAGAGAGAGAGAGAGAGAGAGAGAGAGAGAGAGAGAGAGAGAGAGAGAGAGAGAGAGAGACAGAGAGAATTGGCAGTTAAATGTTCCACCTGACTGGAGTCTCCATGGAGTGTGCTTGAGGAAGCAGAAGCACTCTGTGACCGGTGAGCCTCGTGCATTGAGAGCCCAGCGTGCCCCCTCCACTTTAACCCTGCTCACACTCAAGGGTGTCTTTTCCCCTCTCGATCTGCTAATCGCTTAGCTACTCTTTTTTAATGGTATTAAAATGGGGAAAATAGGCTCAAGAAGTCAACTACCCTTACCCTCCTCCCCTGCTCTCTCCAACCCTTTTCTTCTTCTGTCTATTTCACTTTATTCTCTCTTGCTTGCTTTCTTTACTTTTTTCTTTCGCGCTCTTCATTAAAATCAAGTTGCGAGTGAGAACAGAGCCAGTGGCAGGCAGTAACTGTGTCTCGGACTCAGAGAAGCTTCCGGTGCCCGCTTGCCCCGAGGCGCCCTACGACAGGAAGCAACAAGTGGGATTAAGAGAGGTGCGACCAGAGCAGAGAACGAGAGAATAAGAGGCACACAATAAGAGATGGTGAGAGAAAGAGATGGCCACAAAGGCTTGTGGGAGGGAGCGGGAAGGATTAGCAGGCTGTTTTGGTGCTCCAAAAAAAGCCATTGATGAAGAGGGGAAGAGTACCAAGGCATGGATGGGTGGCTGGATGGATGGAACTATGGAGGGATCTATGGATGGATGGATGGATGGATGGATGGATAGATGGATAGAGAGATGGATGTCAGTAGAGATAAGCAGTCCACTGGCTGTAGGGTAGTAGCATTCCCGCTGAGCTCTCACAGTGAGCCTGAAAGAGCAGCGGCCGCTTACAATTGACCCGAGTTCCCCCCAGCGCTGTTTGACTCAGCAGCAGCGTGGAAAGTGCCGACGAGGGCCATTGTGTTCTACGAGTAATGGGTCACAGGCTCTGAGGGAGGCAATAAAAAGGGGCAAAAGAGCCAGCACAAGAGATTTTATCAATCACTCTCTCTCCGTCTCTTACTTTTCCATGGATGGATGAAATGGAAGGCCGCCCGTGAAGCAACAAACAAGCCTGCATTGCAACGCTGAGCTCGCCCATTCATCTCATCCAATTGCAGTCTAAAGCCGTCTATCGTTCGATAGCAGGAGGCCTAGGGAGTGGGGGTGGGAGGGGTGGCTCAGAGGGCCAAAATAGACTTCTCTGAAAAATGATAAGGTCCATTACTCGCTCAAAAAGCATTTAGTATAACTACTAGGATCTGGATTATAGACATACACCAGCGCATAGATACATATATTTGCAAAAAAGACGTGACTCAAGGTGATGGTAATAAAGCACAATAACCACTTATTACATTTTAAAACAAAGTGGTTACTCTTTAATCTCCACAATTCTCTATAATCTATAATTCATACGTTTCACTTGTCAAAAGAGGAAATAGACTGCAGAACACCTCTAGCCTCACCTGAAATAACTCTCTGGGGTATTTGTGCCAACCAAAACAGTAGCACTAGTCTATAAACATTCTTCTACATTTATACATTTAACAAGCCAGTTTAACTAGCCAGTAGTGACACCTAGATTTTGGCATCCAGGCCATAGAGATTAGCATGCTAATGTAATGTTTGAGCGATTCCTAGATTCCTCAGATCAACTGACTGCTATTTCAGAAACATTAGTTATTCATAAGAAGAGCACAGAACTTAATATATTGTTGAATGTTGCTATAATATATATTCTATAACTTCTATAACATTCACATAAACAGATCGACCTTTAAATCTCAGAATTATAGACATCCCTCCATATTTATCTGCTGATAAGACAAAAGTGCAAACAATTTTCTGTCAAATAAAGGTGGAAATACTCATGTAAAGCAATAAGCTGATAAAAGTACAGCTTTTAATTCTTGTGTGTTAGCTAACATGATAAGAAATTTGATTATATAAACTAGCTTGTATGCTAATAGGCAAACAATAGATGTGTAAATCTGTTTTAATATATTGTGAGTATACAAATTGTTCCGATTAAAAAATTAAGTTATTTTTATTATTTGTTTTATTTTTATTACATTTGGGAGAAGAGTTAAAAAATTAGCTAAAACTATGTGCTTATTAATTTTACGTTTTATTACAGACACTATTTTTACTTTCTTAATTAAGTAGATTATATTTTTAAGTCACTTAAGTAAAGGTTTTTATTTGTATTTTACTTGCAGGAAGCCATTTTAGCTGAGCATTTGAACTTTTCTTGTGTAAGAAATTGGCGTATTTATCACACAGGGAGACGTATCTGACCTGCATGTATATAAAACGCAGCCTCTGACCTGAAGACTGTAGCCACTGTGAACCTTTGGCTTCTCAATAGCGAGGCTGAATGAGACTTCACCCTTTCTGTGGCCCTGCACCCACCTCTGGCTCATTGGATCTGAAAAGACTGAGAGTTATATCACTGAGAGAAAAAGACAGAGAGTGAGTGAGAGAGAGATGGTGAGAGAGAGAGAGAGAGAGAGAGAGAGAGAGAGAGAGAGAGAGAGAGACAGGGAGAGTGAGAGAGAGAGGACCCTTCAAGAGCTTCTGTTGTTCATCGCTTAAGGATTCAGACGCCTTTTCTGTCTTTTTTTTGACGGCACTTCTGTGGACAGCTGCTTAGGACCCGGCCGGACTGTTCATATGGATATGTATGGTAATGACTGGGAGAGTGAGTGAGAAGGGAAGAGAGAGAGAGAGCACTCAACAAAGAAGAGTAGTAAAAGGGGTCCTGTCGCGGCTTGGGTGTCTCTCTGTTGTGTGGTCTGAATAGGGTTTATATGAGACCCAAAGGCCCTGTCGCAGTGACACACAGAGCCTGGAACAGGGAGGATAATTATTGACTGGTCCAAGAACAGCCTCCCTCCTGCTTTCCTCTTCTTCTTCTTCTTCTTCTTCTTCTTCTTCCTCACTCTTGTTCTCGACATCCATCCAAGTTGACACACTCAAGCACTCTTGGACTTTTTTTTTTTTTACTAAACTCTTCATAAGTTTTTCTTTTTACTTCTTTCTCCTCTTTTCTATTTTTATTGATTTGTTTCACTGAAATCATTTGAAAGGAGACATTGACACATTTACTCAGGTTTTCTCCTCGAAATGGATTCCAGAAAGTTTTAGTTGTAAAGTAACTACACGCCGTGCTAGAACTAAAATGAGACATGCTCCTGTGAGATTGTTCTGTTTTTTGCTTTGTTTTTTTTTGAGAGAGAGATTTTTTTGCTAGAACTTCATATTATTTTACAGAGATTTTGAAGATTTATTGATGATTAATTTTAATAGTTTACACACCTATACAGTGCATACTAAGCCAAATTACCTCTAAATTTGAGTATTTTTATACTTCCCAAACTTTTTTCTTTTTTTTTTCTTTTTTTTAGGTAACAAAAATAACTACTTTCATTCTATAAAATAATGTTTTGCTAGTTGGTAGTCTTATAAATCGTAGTTTATTGCAATCTTTTTTAAAATTGCAATATAAATTGTAGTTTGCTGTTTGTTTTGAGGCTTTTGTTGTCTTTATAAATGATGAGAAATTTTTATATTGGATTTGATCAAAACAATGTCATTGTTTTTTTCCATACCAATTTCGCATCTTGTATAATTTGTGCAGAAAAAAAAAGTGGGGTGGTGGTGTTGTAAAAGTGCAGCATCATAGAGTATGTCTATTTTTTTATATTTTTACTAACCAAGATGGTGGTGCATGTTTTGTACAATCTCTGCAAATAAAAGCATTGGTTTTGACAATTATATAATATTTTTTCTAGAATGCTGCATTATCATGATCTAAATGTATTTTTTAATCAAACTTTATTATGTGCAAGTGCAGAAAACACATTTGGAAAAAAAGGTTTATATATATATATATATATATATATATATATATATATATATATATATATATATATATAGACTCATTTATAATAGAGTGTATTTAAATAAAAAATGGCAGATGCTGTATAATTCTTTATTAAAGCTTTATTATCTAAAGATGTAGAGGATCACAGTAAAATAGTGTTGCAAATCATCCTGAGGGCTGCAAATAAACACACACACACACACACACACACAAACCAAACACACACTTACTGCTGAGTTGCATAACTTGAATTAGCAGATGTTTTTGTCTAGTTTGATTAAAATGTTTGACAGTCGTTAAGTAGTTTGTGCTGAAGTGCTGTTTAGAATGTGAAAATATATTGTATCTGTGCATCTCTATATCTTTGTAAGTATTATTAATATCATTTCCATCAATCTTCAGCAACATATGAAATAAAAGCATTATATGAGACAGCAGTCATGCTATGTCTTTGAAGTGGTAAGTTACTAAAAATCATTCTCTTATTTCTCTTGTTTTTTTCTCTTTACAACCTTTTGTTGTAACACACACCATGCTTTGCAGCAAGTCTTGTTGCAGTGTAGAGGCCCATTTGGTTTGGGTTCAAGCTAATAGATGCTTTAGTGATTTGGTTAAATTGACTGGAAAAATGTTAGCGTGGTTTTATGCAAATTGAAATTGTTA
This sequence comes from Tachysurus vachellii, assembly GCF_030014155.1. Lineage (NCBI taxonomy): Eukaryota > Metazoa > Chordata > Actinopteri > Siluriformes > Bagridae > Tachysurus > Tachysurus vachellii. Next base: position 13,612,311 of record NC_083480.1, read on the forward strand.
ATAAATTCCAAAAGGCCTACATAAAGGGATCATTATTTAAATGCATTTTTAACTCCAGTTTTTTTTTTATATGCATATTCCATTTGCCATTTCATCCCAGTACATCGTCTTGAGATTTTTGAACATTTTGACATTTTATTCAGATGGTTTTTTTCACCAGAATAAATAAACTCTGGGAAGCGGGTAAGACCTTAATCTGTGGGACATGAATCAATTGTGCTAATTGTGTTAATTTGTCGAGTGGTCTTAACTAAGTGACTTAATGGGCTCTCCTTCCTGGCTCTTTTGTGTGTTAAACATAGGCTGATGAGATGAAAGGAAGAGATGCAGAGTGCAGGTGGGATTTGAAGGAAGGGGTGTGGAGCTGGAGACAGACAGAATAGTATGTGTGTCTGTGTGTGTTAGAGAGAGGTAGAGAGAGAGAGGTTGTGTGTGATTGTGTGTGTGTGTGTGTGGGTGGGTGTGTGAGAGAGAGAGAGAGAGAGAGAGAGAGAGAGAGAGAGAGAGAGAGAGAGGTTGTGTGTGATTGTGTGTGTGTGTGTGTGTATGTGTGTGTGCGCACACTGGAAAATTAGCCTTACATTTTGCGCCTCTCAGCGGCAGACCCTGGTGGCTGTGTGGGGCTCTGAGCTTCTCTCTCTGTCTCCTGTCACTGATCACAATGGTGTAGATTAGAGCCGCTGCAGTTGTCTTTTCATGTAGCACAGTTGGGATTGAAGCCTCCCCGAGAGCCCAGCTGTGTAGGGTTAATGACAGCTGAACTGCTCCCCTGGAGCCCAGTACAACCCGCTGCTCTGCACTTTACACCCACATCCAACAGGCAGTGGAAATACACACATGCACACACACAGAGAGCTAAACATTCATATTCAATAACAAATACTAAAAATGCTGTGAAAGTATGAAAGTAAAAGACAAGATAAACGTATTAGTAAGTTGTTGTGCTACCATGAGCAGTGTTAGTCACTAACTGAGGACAAGGCTGTCTACAATGTTAAACTAATGTGATTATCCATTAACCATGTAGCTCCTAACAGCTTCATATGCCCAGTATTAATGCCACTGATAATGAATCATTTTCTATCCATTCTAAGTGTAAATGTTGAATGGTTTATTATCATAACTCTCACTAAAATTATAACCAAAGTGTAAAAAGTTAAACTATTGAACAAAGTTACAGTTTTACCCATTGGATTTTTCCCCCTTTTACAATCCCACAGTATTTAGAAGTATTCCATATATTTCATATAAGGACTACAACCCAATTAATCCCAAACACTAAAGGTGCAGTCAGCGGATTATAAATCAGATCTGTGATATTTTGGCTCTAATTTTGTCAATTAAACAGCTGTCAATAAAATATCCGCACACAGATACATCTCAGGTCTCTGTGGCACCACAGGTTCTGTAAGTGAAGGTAAAAAAATAATTAACTGTGGACCACCAACATTTAGCTAAACAGGGAAGTGTGTCCATACATCAAACAGCTTTATCTCTCACACTTGCTTTCAATGTGGTCTAAGCTATAGAGATGGCTTTGGAGGAAAGAGTGAAAGGGAAAAGCTTTTTGTTTCAGATTTGTGATGAGTTAAATGAAATAAAGCCAAATGTTATTAGCCACAAGCCAAAGAACTGTGTTTCTTTGTGTGCCTTGGCATATAGTGCAACCTTCTGTGGTGGTGGTGGTGGTGGTTTAACCAGTCTAACATCTCACTCCAAAATCTCTTATAAGTGTTAACAAGTGTTAAGATCCTAACATTTCATTAACATCATTTTCATCCTCAGCAAAACAATAAGATCAATGAGCTCTTGTTCCATGTAGAAAGTTATCCTGGATGGTGGATCCAAACATGATAAGTCAAAATAACTGTAAATCGACTTGCAGTCATCCAAATCATGCCATTTCTTAAGTACCCTTTAAGTACTCTCATTTTAACTGAGATTGATAAATTCTTATTGAGTTTAAGGATCACGTTTGGGTTCTGAAGATTTAAGGGGTGACGTAGTCGCAATTTTTCAATCATGATTATATTAAAATGCATTCATGTGCAATTGACATACAAAATATTTTCATTTTTTAATTTTATCCAAGAACATCCTCAGATTTACATTTCTTCCTCCACATAGTCTTTGTCTAGTGTGTATTCTGCTCTGGTGTAAATACTCCACCGTCCCCCAGCAGTGTAAAGTTATGACTTTTATGTAGTGTGTAGTGTCAGAGAGGTTATTGATGAAGAGAGAATGGGAGAGCGCCGATCTCGACATACAGACAAGGATTTATCGTTCTGGATCTCTCCGACAATTTCATCAAAAGCCCATCGAGTCTTGCTGTCTACAAATCCCCCCAACTTCCCCCACCACTACCATCACCACTACCTCCGCCACAATAAATCACCTCAGGGGTGCAGACCTGAGCGACGGTCAGAGACAGATGAAGGAGGCGAGCGGAAGGTCGACGCCCATTTATCGCAACGCTGCACTTCATCTTAGGTTCCGTGGAGCCTTTGCAGAACATTATTTGTAAAGAATATAAACTTTAATTGAACATTACTGCAGCAGATATGCACACATGCTGTATATGACTTCTTCATCCATTTAATCTCGAACATACATTCACGCTTGTGTGCTTTAAACGCCTACAGGACAGAAAATTGCACATAAGTCTAGTGATGGACAGCAATTACTGCAAAGTCCAGCCCATTTTCAACCTTTTAGTTTATTAATAGATCCAGTTAGGTTTAATTAATTTTGCATACCACACTAGTGAGAGAAGAAACGTAAAGCACTATGCTCTAATCATAACGTGCTGAACAATTCTATATTATGTATACGAATAGTCCAATATACTGTAGACGCGCAATAAACAATAAACTTACAATAAATTTACACTGTACTATTACCTGTTTCTGGGATTTATAAATTATAGATCAATAAAAGGTACACATAATGAACTTTAATATGTAAGTCCCAGTTATGCACAAAAAAAAGTTTTATTTAATATACAGCACGTATTCGGTTTAATATCTGTTTTTATAGTATATAAAATATAGTGTATATAGTATATACATTTAGAATTATAGTGTCTATACACTCTGTGGACACTATATAATACAAATATCTATTTCTTTCATGTCATAAAATGCATCAATAGAGTCTACAATGACTGAATTTAAAGCTAAGATGGGACTGAGGTTGAGTTAATAGCCTGTAAATAATATATTAAATCTAAGAAGTAAAAAGTGAACAATCCAAATAAACAGAAATCTGTGGTGCTGATTATTATCCAGAATATTACTGTATACAATTAAACAATGGGCATATTATTTGAAATGAGGACTATTTTTATTCAATAATTCTGAACTGAAGGCATCGGTGGCATCATTTATGCTTCTTTTATGTTCTTTTATTATGTCTAGTTGACCTGATAATAGTCAACGCACCTAAGCTGGACAATTGAAATAAAGTATAAAAAGGAAATAAAGTTATAGTTTAGAGATAATCCACTAAAAATCAGCAATCATCAATTAACAATAAGCTTCATGTTGTTTACATTTAGTTGAAAACTCGATAGTCATTTAATTACCAGATGTGAAAAAAGTGAAAGAAACAAGAATAGAGTATATAATAAATATAGCCACAAGAAGAGATCTAAGGGGTCCAAGCACACTTTGTAAAGAACTCCAGTGGAACAAACAGAACTGCCCATGTCACACAGAACAAAGAAACCATATCTTAACACACCCTAACATACTTCAGTGATAACATCAGTGAAATGAATGCTGAAAGCTGATTGGCTAATGGAGGCCAAGTAACCCAGCCATCAGGATAAATACAGTTACAGATTAGCAACAAGATGTAATACATTCAGAAGAAGAAGAAGAAGAAGAAGAAGAAGAAGAAGAAGAAGAAGAAGAAGACTTCATATTTTTAACTTTACTATATATCTATCATTTTAAAGAATAAAGAAATTAAGCTTCACACCACTGCAGATCTTAACACAGACATGCCAGTACACAGTACACATACAATAAGCCATACAGTCAGAATCCTCTTGTGTATCTTGCTCGAGTTTCGAAGCTAACCACATCAATAAACATTAGCCTGAATCACTGATCACTGAATCAGCTACATCCTGTCAGACTCAACACCGGCCTCGTAAATCTACAGTGGTAGTTACACAGTTCATCCTAAGCTTTTCTTATTTTTAAGTGCACCAAAATGATCTCATAAAAGATGCTCAAAAAACTTGACCCATGCAATCAGGACTGGCCAGGTAAAGTGTTTTCTATATGATTTCATAAGCTTTAACATGCTCTTAAGCAACATTCATGATTTTTTTTAATGGATAAGAGAGAAATAATAAAAATAACAAAACTGTATATAAACTATTTTATAATTTATCAACCAAAAATAAAAAAGTAATCACCTCAGACTTGCTCATTGGGGATAAATACATACACATTGTGAACTATAGATATCTAATAATAATCTTGAATTTTTTATTATATTAATTCTTTATATTATTCCTTATGTTTACCTTCGGTTCTATGTTTATGTTCTGTAAAGCTGCTTTGAGACAATGTCTATTGTAAAAAGCGCTATACAATAAACTTGAATTGAATTGAACTGAATCAATCTGAGAGCAATATTGAAATGCCTCTATTTTTCATTTTTCTGTAATTTAATACATTTTTTCTTTACATATTATAATATCAGGAAAAACTTAAATGAAAAGTAAAAAACTTACATGAATTTCAGAGTTTCTTAGTCTTTTTGGAATATCACTTGATATTCATTTTATTTTATTTATTTTATTTTTATTTTACTCTTAATTTTAAATAGGCGACCTATAAATAGTGCAGCATAATAAGTATTAAACTTTTTTATTTTTATTTTTTTTTTTTTTACATTTTTGAAATTTTCAACACTTCAATACTTTCTGTTGAAGAAAATTTCATAAATAAAAAAAATCTGTTAATTCGGTGTGGCCTCAGACTTTTTGGTGCTAACGACAGGATGAAATCATGACTTTAATAGCTTTTACACTTTCATTTAAATTTTTGCTTTTCATTAATCTTTCATTCACTTTTATGAAGTTGTACTGTTGAGCATCAAAATTAAAAATAAATTAATAATAAAATACCTGCAACATTCAATAACTGATAAGAACAAGACTTTAGTTACAATAGTGAAATTAATATCATTCTATATTTTTAATGTCTTAATGCACACCATGTTACCATTCTGATATTTGTGAATGATTAAATTGTAATTTGTGAAATACCAGAGTTTTGGCTCACAGAGGTATGTTTCCTGTTGATGAAACGTGTGTAAGGGGTCGGCGGCTGCAGGGACACAGGGTGTTAGCCCGTGGCCACACAAAGCACCCAACCAGATGTACAGCAGAGGAGCTGGCGCCTGGGTTATTCTCCTCATCCCTGCTGGGCAAGCCAATTCCTGTACACCACTTAATGCACAGAGGATGGGTTTTTCCTCCTGCTTGCTCTCCCAAACTCTGTCTCTCTTTCTGACTAGCTTTATCTTCACATCAATCTTTATGATGTGTGCTGCACCTACCACTTAGTGCTCTTGTAAAATGTCCTTCATGTGCTCTCTCGGTCTCTCCCTCTCTCTCAGGTGATCTCTAACCTGGAGCATCTTCAAAGCCTTTTTGAACTCTTCCGATCACTCTCCTGCTTTCCTGCTGCAGGCTTATGTTACATTATGTCCTCTGTATAAAGACGTACATTCAACTTTAGCCAATTCCATATAAAAATTCAACACTCATACTCTTATACAACGTTGTTCCTCATCATTTTAGGGTGTAAGGTCACTGCATCTCAGACGTCTCAGATTCTTAAATCGGCCTGCTGTAACTTTGATGGTGCTTTCACAAGGCAATTATCGAAAATGATTCAAGTCAAAAGAGCTATACTTAAACAATTTAATCAATATCAAATAACTGTGTAATTGAATTGAGACAATGTAATGATATTTTAAATTCTAATAAACTTTAGTATTAATTTTAATTTGAAATTATTAATTTTATTAATATATTACACACACACACACACACACACACACACATAAATATATATATATATAGTTTCTAAAGTTTCTGGGCAAAGTACCTAATAAAAGTGATCAACAATTTAACCATATTGTGTGACAAAAGTGCAAAACTACACAAGAATAAATACAGTAATTGTGAGCATGTGGGTCATTCAGAAATGGCTATACACACTCTTAACCATATATCCTCTGAATTTATTCACTGTTAATATCTGAACTTCTTGACTGTTTGTGCTGTGATAAATGGAGCTCTGTGAAGCAAATTTGTCTTAAGGATGTGTAAGCCTTTTCACTCACTGGTATATATTTAATTGTATGATTGATTTGTTTTAATTTAGCTTAACTTACACATTAATAATATTTTTTATTGTATAATTCCACATTCTGGTACTGTTCAACAAGTTCAACAAGTGCCACATAAATAAAGCTGAGCTAAAATAAAATAGTTTCAGCATTCATTGTGTGTCAATTTATCTTGACTGACTCGTCCTTTACTGTCCGGTAGTGTTTGGTATTATGGCAAACACTTGAGGTTAAATGTCTGAGATGAAAAGGATGAATCTGAGACGACAAGACAGTCAGGTGAAGGATGGCATAACTTATGACCGGGGGAATTTTGAGAGATTGCTGCCGCACCATTTATCCACAAAGTGTCTATAAATACCTTTAAAGAGAGCAAAAGAGAGAGAGAGAGAGAGAGAGAGAGAGAGAAAGAGAATGAAAAGTCTTTCATACAGCCACTCAGTATTATGAGGAGAGCAACAAATGTACAGAAGACCAACCTCACAAGACACATCAGTCAGTCTTGCAAAAGTCTGAATACTGCCAAACCATCCCTCCCGCTCTCACTCTCCCTCTCTCTCTCTCTCTCTCTCTCTCTCTCTCTCTCTCTCTCTCTCTCTCTCTCTCTCGTCCTCGGTTGCTTTTGAAGTGAAGCAGGTTCAGATAACTGTTGTAAAATAACAACCCCCCTCCCTGCTCAATCAATCCTGACCAGGCAGACAAAGGCCTTAAGGTGTCTTGTGAATACTGTGTAATTAGCCAATGTTTTTCCCTCTTTTAGCATCACAATAGGCATTTAAGTCATGAAAAGAGCCCTTTGTTTTTTGATTGCACACTTGTCCAGTTCTCCCGAAACCCGATTGGGTCTCATGGCGACAGGAGATCCAGAAGTAGCAAGGTGCCTTTGCAGGTCAGAGTTAAGCCGAGTCGCTCGTCAAACCCTGTTGTGAAATCCCAGACACCATCATCTCTCTGTGCACGAAGCTGAAGAAGAGACTCCGTCATAACAACATCTCTGTTTAGCGTAGGTTCACAGTCAGCTGTCATGCAATCATCCCAATGTATCGACCACAGATATGTCATTTTCTTTGAATTTCCATTGTTTTGTTTTTTTTAGTTTTTCGCAACAATATATGCGACAAATAACCGACAAACTGTGTTCACTGAAACTTCACATGTTCATAACCTTAAGCCAAGTTCTACATCCCTCATACTCATCCTGCTGAGTAAAATACATGTCAGAACAAATCCACATGCCAGTTTGGTTCCCAGGGCAATTAACCAATCAGGTCCTCACCTGGGGCTAAAAGGTTTCTTAGTGCAAAAAAGGCCTCACCCAGTACGCAGTGTTCTAATAGGAGTCTGGGAGGAAGCTTTTACCTCCACACCGCACTTCTTTATGGTGCTCAGATGTTTGATCTTAAAATATCTCCTGATGATGATGTTTTTTACTTCTGGAGTTAGAACAATAAGAGAAACTGAGCTTGGTTAGAGAAAGTTTTCAATCAACAGACATTTTAGCGGCACTTCCTGAGAGCCAAGTTTGAAATTTGAACCAGATTATCATATTACAGAAACCCAGAAGCTGTCAGTTTTTGCTTAAGCACTTAATTTAGTGACTTGTTTGATGTTCAGTGTTTTGCTGTTATTGTTGGCATTTGTATGACAACAGTGACTGATATTAAATGAGTATAAATCTGCCTGGAGCATTAATGTCAACTCTGATGAAATGTTCGCTGACAGGCGTTTATTTTATTTCATTTCATTTCATTTTTTTTTTATTACTACTTGTTTTGTGTAAGGAAGTCAGTATACTCAAAACTCTCAGTGAAGACAAAGCATTTACAAGAGGCTAAAGATAAGAACCTTACAGTCAATAACCAGTAGGATGTCAGATTAAAGCTAATGACTGACAGAAGCCCTAAAGCAAATGCTTAAAGGGGAAGTCTAGCATTTTTCAAGCTAATCTCTGTTTATGTTGAAGGACTGTTTATTTGAAATGCATTTAAAATGGACGCAACAGGTGCAGGTGCAAATTGTAAAACTAAAGGTTCTTTCCTTTTTGAGGTGGGACTGTTTTTGTTTTAAGAGAGTAGAATTTGTGTTCAATATCACCAACGTAATCAACATACTGTAGCTCTGTGAACGCTTTAGTCAGTATCAGCATCGTCAGTAAGATTTTAAGATAGATAGATAGATAGATAGATAGATAGATAGATAGATAGATAGATAGATAGATAGATAGATAGATAGATAGATAGATAGATAGATACTTTATTAATCCCAATGGGAAATTCCAGCAGTATCCACAAACTTAGGAAATAAGGCATTCAATATTTACAACAAAAAAAGTAATAAAATTTCAAATTTCATTGAAATCCATTCTAGGTTTTAAATTGCAATATTTTCACATAATTTAAACATTTTCTGCCAAATCCAACACATGCTCTTATTTTTAAGTTTAACTGGGACCACAGAATACCGGTCTAATAAATAATAAGTAAGGAATAAAATTCAACAGGATGACAGGTTGTTACAGGCAAATGATCAACAACAGGTTGGTATGATGTGCTTTCATGTAAAGCAGTCACTGTTACCAACCTAAAGTTAATTCTTTTCCTAGATCCTGAGGTTTTTTATTACCACAACAAATTTTCAACTGTAAATGAAACCAAACAATTTATTTCCTGTTATCATGTAAATAATAGCAAATATAAACAGTAGTTCCATTTCCAGCCTCGTGAAATTATTAAGACTGAAAAACAGCTTGTTATGTTACAAAGAACCCAGAAATCACAACATCATTTGTCATGAGAATTTAAAACAGACGATTACAAAATGCTGACACTGGAGTCTTCTTCCTTAAATGATAAGTAAACCACAGAGATCATTTTCCTTTCAGAAGGTTTCAAATTATTCAGTAGACTTGCAACTCATTTAGCATAAATTTGTGTATTTACTAATAAACAAATGGAAGTGAATTCCACCAATAATTGTTCTTCTATAGGATCTTTTAAGGTTCTTTGTAGGAAAGGGATCCAAACAGGAACCATTTAGGAATCCACAGCTTTAAAAGTTATAACTCTTGGAGAACCCTTTCTTTCGAATGACATTGACTTGACTGAATAAGTGAATATTTTTTTTCCCCATACCCATAAAAATCATAATTTTTAGTAGTGCTTTGTGAAATCTTTCTTATTCTCAAGTTAGAAGAAGAAGATGAAGCCTTTATTTTGTCACATAAACATTACAGCACAGTGAAATACTTTCTTCACACATCCCAGCTTCAGAGGTTGGGGTCAGAGCACAGGGTCAGCCATGATACGGCATCCCTGGAGCAGAGAGGGCATCTGGAGGACAACAACGACATCTAGAAGATTCCTTGTGATCTACTTCAATATCTCTCAGATAGGAAACAAATTCCTTCCAGATTCTATACTTAATTTTTTTTTACTAAGAGAATCAGACCTTCAGCAAGAGTTATTCCTACATGCTGAAGTGCGGATAAAGTGTAATAAACATGCTTAATGGATGTTTTGTTAAATCTGGAGTTGTCATGAAGTTGAAGCAAAATATTCAAAAAATTCACTGTCCAAACAAACTGCCAAAATATAATGGACATTTTTTGGTTACAAAAAGTGTAACATTTTCATTTCATTTCATAAAAAAAAAAAAATTATTTATTTGCACTTAATGCTTAAAGCATTAGTATAAATATGTGTGTACTGTAGTCTGAATTCATAACAGCTGCCAAAGTGGAGTGAAATTGTGTGTGTGTGTGTGTGTGTGTGTGTGTGTGTGTGTGTGTGTGTGTGTGTGTGTGTGTGTGTGTGTGTGTGTATATGTGTGTGTGTGTGTGTGTGTGTGTGTGTGTGTGTGTGTGTGTGTATAAAGACAGTAGTTATATTACATAAGAGACTGAAGTAGGAAACGAAATAAACCACTCCTTACTCAAGCCTATATTCAGCGACAAGCCAGACAGCTAAATTATCTACTACCAGTATTCCTATTGTCAACTCTTAACAACTGTTCATACACACACACACACACACACACACAGCACAACACGTATTTTACCCATAAACACTTTCAGTTTTTATATTTAAAAACAACTGCTCCCTGCAAACACATTAGTAAAACATTAATATACAATTAGTATCATTTTCAATAAATTGCTAAAACAAGCAACACATTTTTCTCGTACTGTAATATAGCATAAAGCCCGTTCATGTGATCTGCTTCATCCAGCCACATGTTCTCTTGTTATTAGAAAGAGAAGCAAACCATTTTAATGTTAATATTAATGATGTTAAATCTGAATAAAGTCAGTGGAGTAATTTCAAAAGTGACTCCATTTTGGTATGAACTGCAAATTAGTGTCTTTAAGGCTTTGTAAATAAAACAAATCATGGACTAGTAAGGGATTAGTCCTGCTAGAAGAAGCACAGGCTTAAAACACAAAGAAAACATTGCAGAATGTTCTAGCAACCAACGTTTCCTCAACATGTAATGTTCAGCATGCATTCTGTTAACTCAGAAACGTTAAGTGAGTCCTAATGAAAACGACTTTTTAAGAAAACAAAGAAACTGTATTTTTTGTTTATAAAAATAAAAAGATTTTCTGCAGGAGGGGAAAATGCTGTGTTTATGGTATTCAACATGAAGCCGTTAACAGAATCCACACCCTTACTGGCACTCATTCATAAGCAAACACTTAAAACACTAGACACACATTTTCTGTTCTTCATGTTGTTACTTTGTAGGAGACAAAGATAAAGTAGCCGAGACTGGCAGGAGACACACGAAGCATTCAATAAAAGCCAACATTTTGACAAGCTGCATCATGCACAGTACAGGCTCATAAACACACACACACACACACACACACACACACACACACACACACACACACACACACACACACACACTGTCTCCTCACAGCCCCTCTGTCAGTAAGCCGGGAGTGATGGGTTTCCGGTTAAGGAAGTTATGTTTTTCCACATTAAATCAGGATACACTCATTCCTGTGGTTATTTGCCCAGGGACTTATCTTTTAACACACTGTTAGTACTCGCTCCACCCCTCCTCTTTCTTACCTACAGTACACACACTTATATACACACGCACAGATTCTTGCTCTTTGGTTTAAATGGCAAATAAATTATTTGACTTTGCCCTGAGGGACATGACAAAGACATAGCAGGTTTGTTACATCACATGCTCTGTGCCTTTACTCGCACACTGTGATAAAAGGTGAGGGAAAAAACAGTAACACACACACATAAACACACACACACACACACACACACACACACACACATACATACAGAGATGGATACATAAGAGAGGATTTTCTGTTTATTTCCTTTTATTAAGAAAAATCATTCTTAAACAACTGCGATGGGTTGGCACTCCGTCCAGGGTGTATCCTGCCTTGATGCCCGATGACGCCTGAGATAGGCACAGGCTCCCCGTGACCCGAGGTAGTTCGGATAAGCGGTAGAAGATGAATGAATGAATGAATGAATTCTTAAACAAAAGCGTTTAGTCATTATTTAGTTCCAAGGTGCAGTATATATTAGTGAACTGTACTAGCTCTTTAGTTCACACTGATCAATTTGATGAAACTATCTCTTAGGTTGCAATGATAAATTCTTCAACATTAGCTGCATGTGATTCATGAGGTCTTGTGCTTAACTTAATCACTCAACATCCATGTTAATACCAGGGTCTAGGAGAGAGAGAGAGAGAGAGAGAGAGAGAGAGAGAGAGAGAGAGAGAGAGAGAGAGAGAGAGAGAAAACAAAATTTGTTGTCTATCATGACTTGGCTACAGTTTAGTGTATTTTTTTAAGTAACAGGCAGTTGTTAGAGTTTCTCATCATACTGCATATCAACTATAGCTACTAATTTTCAGATTACATTTATGCCATTTGGCAGACACCATTACCCAGAGCAATGTACATTTTTATCTCTTTTTTTCATACATCTGAGCAATTGAGGGCCTTGCTCCGGGGCCCAGCAGTGACAACTTGGTGGACCCGAGATTGTTAGACCGACACCTTAACCACTAAACTACCACATCCCCAATGTGGTTAACTGTTGCTGATGTAGCTGGTCCTGTCACTAACAATATGGACACAGGAAAGATATCTTTAATCAGGGTTGCCAGTTTTCATCTCAAAAAACACACAAAAGAATTGAAACTGTCCCAAAACGTTTTAGATCTTGGGAATGGGGTTTATCATAAACAACACTGTCTGCACTTACACTTTGCCTTTGTTTGCAGAAATGCTTTGGATTTAATATTTAATATTTAATATTGATTATTTGTTATAAAACAAGATTTTTTAAAACTTTTGCAATTCTGTCATTAACTGTTCTGTCTGCAGTTTGGGGCATCGTGAATTTTGCTCACAACAAATCCTCCATCATCACTT
>NC_083480.1:13630103-13635103 GCF_030014155.1 Tachysurus vachellii
GTGGACGACCAGTCAACCAGAAGCCAAACCCTGTTCCTCGGTTATCAGGGGGTCCTGCTGTCAGTCTCTCTCTCTTGCTCTCTCTCTCTCTCTCTCTCTCTCTCTCTCTCTCTCTCTCTCTCTCTCACACACACACACACACACACACACACACACACACACACACACACACCACACACCAAACAGGTTAACATTCCAGAAGCAGAGGACCCTGAAGTTATGACCCTGAAGTTATGACCATACACTTGTAGATATAAAGATAAAAATCCTCTCTCTCTCTCTCTCTCTCTCTCTCTCTCTCTCTCTCTCTCTCTCTCTCTCTCTCTCTCTCTCTCTCTCTCTCTCTCTCTCTCTCTCTCTCTCCTGGAGTCTAAACTTTTACAAATGTACCTACATCAGCATGTAATGACGCTCATGACCACCAGGGGGCATGGTTTATATCGTCATCACAATAGGTCTTCTTCAAGCTCTTATCTTGTCTTTAAAATATACACTATTTACAGAATATGATGTTCTTACGTCATCATATAGTGGATGTAGATATACATCTTAAGTCAAATAGTGGACTTCTGTAAGTAATTATATATATATATAAGATTCTTTAGGCCTTTACACACACACACACACACACACGAATAAAGGATAAATAAAGAATAATCCTGCACGTGCTTATTGAGATGATAATAGTTTATTTTTTTAGTAAACATCATTCTCTAAAACACTTTGTTGTTGTTGTTGTACAGGTCAATTCTTAATAATTAGGTCTTTTTAATCAAGGTGTTATCACAGGTGATGGATTAAAACAAATGTTAATAAAATCTGTGTTTTTTGTATATATATATATATATATATACAGAGAGAGAGAGAGAGAGAGAGAGCAAAAAACAGAAATTTTATTAAAATTTGCTTTTAATCCATCATCTCACCTGTGATAACACCTTGATTAAAAAGGACCTAATTATTAAGAATTGACCTGTACAACAACAACAAAGTGTTTTAGAGAATGATGTTTACTAAAAAATAAACTATTATATCATCTCAATAAGCACGTGCAGGATTATTCTTTATTTATCCTTTATTCGTGTGTGTGTGTGTGTGTGTGTGTGTGTGTGTGTGTGTGTGTGTGTGTGTGTGTGTGTGTATAAAGGCCTAAAGAATCTAACACCGGTGGAGAAGTAGGTGTTTTTTTCTCCACCCGTTTACATTCGCCCAACCCCCACATAGCACAAGTAACCGCCCTTCTTCATTCCCTTCAACCGACCATGATAACACCCCCTGAAGGCACGTGTTAGCGCTATGCGTCATGGGAGTCGGAGTCTATTTTCCACATCGCAGCGCTGACAAGCCAACGGGATTAAACTACAGTCCCCATAGTAACGCACGTCTTCCGACGGTTAACGTCCAATCTGAATATGTGGGCGTGGAAAAATCCGCCCACAAAAAGCTACAAAATACAATAGTGCTTGAGGGAGAAAACAAGAAACATTAGCAGGAATTAGAGAAAAAAACAGAAAGCGTACAACGACACAGCGTCCGTATATCATAAATATCGGATTAAGTTGATGGAAAGAGAAAATAGAAAGGAGAGAAAACGGTGAATATTTGGTCGGGCTGATATTTAAATAAAAGTGGGCGGAGCTTTACACTCACACACACACACACACACACACACACACACATACAGCGTTAAGTTGGATTTGGATTCGGATTCTGATGCGTTTCGGTGGAAATCCTGTTTTTATTCAGAGCAAAATCACAACCAGGAGGAAGAAAGAATAAAAAAAAAGCGCAGACAGTGAAGGTAAAGTGCGTGTTTTGTGTTGTGGGTAATTGTATCGGGGTGGATCTGTAGTGCCCCAGCTTGGCACCGCCCTAACAGGCGGGTGGGTCTCTGTCGCTTCGGCTCTCCGGTGGATGTGCGGCGCAGCAGCAGCAGCCATTCGTGGGGAAAAATAGGCCGTCCTTCTCCGGGCCTTCTGCCTGCCTCTGTCTCCACAGCGTCCGGCCTTTTTTTTCGTTAACAACCTCCTCTCTGGGTTTATTAATGCGGGATGAGTGGTGCGTACCCTCCCTCTCTCCTCCTCCTCACCGTCTCCACCCCTCTGTCTGTCTCTCTGTGTCCAACATGTTTCTGTCCTTTTCCCTTCCGTGTTTGTATTTGGTTCCTGCTGCTGCTGCTGCTTTTATATCCACATACACAGCTACATTTATACTCCTTGTTTTTATCACCACATGTGACATTTCCATTGTGCATCTATCATCAGTGTCGTTGTTTTAGTGCTTAAGTTTAATTAACCTATTTTTAATACATACGGATTGTTAGTTTTGTGGAAGTCGCGCGGATGTAAATAGATTAATATGTTTTGTTTTGCTGACCCTCTTCATCCTCTTCTTCCTCCTTCTTTTTCCCGTGAACTACCTGAACTAATATGAAGTCAGGTCCAATCCCAAACGCGCTACTGTTTAACACGTAGTGCACTAAGTAGTGCGCGTGAATCCGCTCTGTAGAGGCAACGCGTCAAGGGAAAAGGGAGCGGTTTGGGATTCGGCCCTAAGGCTGCTAAGCTAATGTGTACTGTGTTGAAAAAAATGTCTTAACATAATAATAATAATAATAACGACGTCGAAATCTTTTCGCAGATCAAAAGAAAGAAGTCATGGCGACAGACGGGGGGAAATCAGGTGGTGGTGAAAAGGGAAATAAAGGAAAAACATCAGCACAGGTATGGCATTTCCGAGTGTTCAAAGTTTGTCCTGTCAAGTGCACTAGCTCGCGCACTTCCTGCTCACACTGCACACTTCCGTACTACACAGCACGCATCAAAGTCATCCGAGGTTATCTTTAGCCCCCTTTCGTACCCCTCTGCACTCTTCGTACCCCTCTGCGTTTGTCTATCATCGACACTATTGCACTCTCTTCACTATAGTGAATTTATTGCGTCTTAAGACACAGCTAATAACTAACTAATAACTAACTTGTTATGATTAAACACTTCCCACGTGGTTGCTCTTTAGTAATCGTGCCATGATACTGTCATGCTGTGTAACATCACAGCATCCAAAATAACATTTTACTACACTATTTAATATGAAAGTATACATTTTGAACTTTACCCAGCTTTTCCCATAGTCTACTCCTTTATAGTACAGAGTCCCTACAGAGTTTCTGCATAGTCCCTACATAGTACCTACATAGTCTCTACAGAGTCTCTACAGAGTGCCTACATAGTCTCTACAGAGTGCCTACATAGTCTCTACGTAGTCCCTTCGTAGTCCCTACATAGTCCCTACATAGTCCCTACATAGTCTCTACAGAGTCTCTACAGAGTGCCTACATAGTCCCTTCGTAGTCCCTTCGTAGTCCCTACATAGTCCCTACATAGTCCCTACATAGTCCCTACATAGTCTCTACATAGTCCCTACATAGTCTCTACATAGTCCCTACATAGTCCCTACATAGTCTCATTATCTGAGACATCTGCAAGCAATAAAACACTTACGAACGAGCTGTTATAGGAAATCAATTCACAAACAAAAGCAGACTGTAATAAAGTTGATTAGTTTTTATTTTTCTTATACAACAGTTTGACAATACGTTTGTATGTATTATAAGAACATGGAAATTTGATTTGATTTTAAACCTGTGTGTGGACAACAGTCTGAAACACTGTCTGTACTAGAAAATTCCTCAATCCCTTCTGACCAATCAGAACGTAGAATTCAGCAGCGCTGTGGTATAAATTTAGATGTGTTACATAATATAGTGGGTTTTTTTTCTTTTTTAATCTGAGTTTATTTATTTTTTGTCATCGGAAACTGATAGTAATCCGTCTTTGTTGCTACATTTACATCCCGAATATAAGGAAATAAATACGTATGGAATAATTTACATGTACGATCGTATGACAAAACATTACCTGTGGTAATTGATGTAGTATGTTATAAGAAATTAGACGTTTATAGACCTTCGCGAACCCGGTAGCAAGCTCACTATTTACTGTATTGTGTACTGTTTGTTTCAAGCCGTATCGTTTTAATATAGGTGTTTATAACGTAATAATAAATGACATTTTATAATGTAGCATGTATTGTTTTTAAGAACAGTCATTTAGTCATTGGTAAAAATCTAAGGGAAAATGAACTTATTTAAAAAAAATAATAATCATTTTTTCTTTCGGTTATTTGCCTGAAGTTCCATTTCACAAATTAAAGTCCTTTATTATTGCACTGTCATAAAAATCAAAAAGCATAGGCTTTGCATGTATTTTAGGTTGTTTATAACATTCTCTTCTGATTAAAAAAAAAAAAGTAGTTTGAAAACATTGTGTCTCACACTCTGGATAATACAGGGTCACTTAGATAAGACCAGAGAGTGAGTTCAGCTGTGGCTTGTGTTACTGTCCTGCTGTAGACGTGTTGATCAAGAGAAATTTGACCCAAAGTTGATAGCAAATACTCTCACTGTGAAAAACCTTGGTCTTTAAATCCACTTTTAGTGTGACTAGCTGTAGTTCCTGCTGGACAATGTGCAAAGACATTGTTTTATATTTGCTTATTATATGCTACATTATATTTCTCTGTTATATTGCTATATATTTGTTATATTTTGTATTTCATTGCTGCACATCATTGCATTTATTCTGTTTCAATTAACACTGAAAAAGTAACCCTTTATTTGAATTGTATGATATCTGTGGACTCTCAGATGTCATATTTTTCTCAAATTGTTGCGCTAATACAACCTTCTGAATGCATAGCACACATTGACTCTCTCTTTTTTAAATTGTAGATAATGGCAAAAGTGGTTTGAAAGACAAAGTTGCTTATAGGGGAAACTGTTAATGAGTCACAAAGACACGTCTTCCTGAGTATAACGATACGTATGCATGTATGTTTTTTTTTTTTTGTATCAGTGTTACTGTGACCCATTTTGCAGGCAGTGTGCATGTTAGAAAAGGAGAAATTGTGGTTCACACACACCCACCCACTCTTCCTGTAAT
>NC_083480.1:13640103-13660103 GCF_030014155.1 Tachysurus vachellii
TCACTCTGCTGATCAGTTGTACATGCTGATTAGTCAGATGGTATTGATTGATATTTTAAATAAAGGTAAGACGGAAAATCAACTGTCTGTGACTACGAGACAAGACAGCAATTTGTGGATAAAGGAGGGGTGGCATAGTCTCTCTCTCTCTCTCTCTCTCTCTCTCTCTCATTAATCACAAAGACAATCAATTACAGGCATCTGTATGAGGCTTTGTGTCTCAAAGGAAGAGCATGTTAATAAAAAAAAAAGAAAGAAAGATGGAATAGTATCATATGCACATTTGTACGTATTTTTGTATCAACCCTCACAATAAAAGCTACAAAGAAATCCCGCTGTTCTTTTCAGGCGAGAAGAGATTCGAGTGCCCAGAATGTTCCAAGAGATTCATGAGGAGCGACCACCTGTCGAAGCACATCAAAACCCACCAGGGCAAAAAAGGAGGCGCTGCACTGGCCATCCTCACCACCGAGGACATGGAGGACGAGGGAGAGGAGGAGCTGATCTCCCCACGGATCGTCACCGTCGCATCAATCTCGCAGGATTCCAACCCGGCCACGCCTACGACGTCTAACAACCTGGACGAGGAGTTCGAGTAGAGAAGCTCGGGGCTCCACTCAAAGCACCATGTTATATATATATATATATATCAGCTTTTAGTTTGTCTGTCTTTTATTTGTTTGAAATTTCTTTTTTTTCCCTGTTCTTTTGAGAATGGACAGCTCTCAGAGTGTGACGGCTTTTCAGATTTTTCATATGAAAATGTAAAAAAAAAAAAAAAAAGTTATAATAGAAAAGAATCTAAAGATTATAAATTTACCATTTGGTTTTTAAGAGACGTAGAGCGATTATCAGAAAGGAGATGAGATTTCTCAGAGAGCGTTTTATTTACATGAGCACGAGGAGGGATCTGTTGTTCCCAGTACACAAATCCACTATGAAGAGTCTTTTTTCTTTAGGATTAATTAATTCTGTCTCTATGCACAAAATTTTACATCTTTTCTCGAATTATGGATCGACTTATTCCGGAGAGCGAGGAGTTGTTGTAGATGTAGGTTTTAAACGGAACCCAGCCAGTGGTTTTCGAATGCAGTCGGAAGAGATTTGGGACCGAACGGCTCGACACGTACGCGCCGGTCGACACCGAGTCAATCTTAATAAGCAGCATGGCATCAGCAGGCGGCCGTCCAGCAGCCGGTACGGTCTTAGACCTTAGAGCAACTATATGTATGCAGATCTCGTGTAAACCTACGAGAGAAAAGAAGAAGAGAGGAAGGAGAGCACCTGACACTGATGTAAAGGGTCCTAAAAAGCACAAATTAAAAAACACATAGATTTATATTTAAAAGAAAAAAGAGATAGAGAGAACGAGATGATACATTCCTATATGAATAGAGGGATGGTGTTAGGAGGCAGGAAAAAAAAAATAAAACCACAAGAGGCAAATTTGGCTTCCTGATATTTGCTACGTTAAATGAAAGCAATACTATAAAGACAATCCTTGTGAAATCATGTTTACATTAAATAGGAGGCAGAACAGATTTTCGTTTAAGACGTAGAACAAAAGGAAACCACAGCAAACAGCCTAAAGGTCTTTTTTGCGTCTCAAAAGTCATATGAACTGTCCTACAATGCCTTAACACAGTGATGAGCGAGAGGTTCGCAGTGGGGGGGTTGGGAGGGGGAGAGGGATGGGGGGGCGGACAAGCGGGTTTTTCCACGAAGGGACGGCGATTTCCTGTACAGTTGCACACAGCTGACCACACGCTTCTTTTATATGCTAGTAAACACTGTGGCCAGTAAGGAGACGTCATTTTTCCGAACTCCGTTCGATCTCCATCCGAGCGGCACCTTTTGTTTTGTTTTTTGTTTTTTTTTCCTCCCCTCCTCAACTAATTCCTCCTCTCATTAGATCAACATCACCTCCGTCGTCATCTTCATCACTGTCATATCCGTAGCGTCAGTGCCATTAAAGACATCCGCTTCCCGAATCATTGTAGATCAGCGGCCACCTGCTCGGCCAGTCAAGCTCTCGTAGCTCAGTTTGATGTTCTAAAATGTGTCTGGTGGCGTGTTTTTTTTTTTTGTTTTTTTTTTTTTTTTAAATTTGTGGAAAATTAATTAGTGATAATTTTTTTACCCTGTATTTTTTCCCTTCATGTCCCTTTACCTTTCTTTTTTTTTCTTGTTCTATCTGTTACCAGAGACAGTCTAATATCTAATTTATTATTTATCCTTATTTCAATATTTGCCCGTTTTCCAGTCGCTGGTGTGTATCGTACGCTGTTGAGTCAGAGATTATGTGCAGCATGTTGTGTTTTTTTTTTGTTTTGTTTGTTTGTTTGATTTTTCCCTGATATAAACAATTTATTTCTACTTGTGGTCCTTTTTATAAAAATAACCATAGCTTTTTAATTTATACAAATTCTTCTCTCACACCATAACATATTTTAGAAAACAAAACAAAACAAAAAAAAACAAAACAAGATAAATTGTTGATACCAAACAATTTAGATGTTTTTGGTAATATTTTGTGTGATGACTAATTTTTTTTCTTTGATACTTTCTAGTGGCATCTCATTTGTAAATCTTTTTCTAAGATGTTTATTTGTGGTTCATGGCATTTAATATTTTTCTCTTTTTTTTTTCTTTCTTTTTGCCAGGTTAGCCTGAAAGGCTTCAGTTTATTGATATTTTTAAAAATAACTTTGTACAAATGTGTTATGTTAATGGGTAAAAAAAAAAAAAAAAAAAAGAGAGACAGAAAAAAGAGACGAAAAAAAACCGAAAGATTTTTGCCTGCATAACACTTGAAATTAAAAGTTAATAAATCGGTCTTAATGATACAGTGTACGATTGTTACCGTGTTTGAAGAAAACCTAAAAAAAAAAAAAAAAAAAAACACTTATTTTTCTGATATTTATTTGTGTGAATCTCTATGTATTGTGCGTGTAATGATGATTAACACGGACTAGAATTTCAGCATGGTTCGATGTACAGAGGAGAAAAGAATACAAACACTTCTGAGGGCATTTGTTCTATATAACACCTACTGTTTTAGTTCAGATGTAGTATTTATCATTTTTAACCCCTTGTGGCTTGTCTCACATCTCAGAGCTTAGAGGTTTGATTCTCGCCTCCTGGTTCCTGTTTGGTTTGGTGCTCCGAAGGCCCCGGGTTAAGCTCCAGGTTCCCTGTGACCTTGTGTACGATGATCACTACAGCTTTTAAAGCTTTTAAAAATTCACACGAGCAAAAAAAAAATATTTCATGAAGCAGAAAGAATCAAGCTGGTTTATGGCAATTATCTGAATGTGAATTGAGTAACCTGTGTGTTAATAGATGCGGTGGCCTGGTGTTTAAGGTGATGGACTACCAGATGGACTATCAAAAGGTTTTGAGTTTGAATCCCAGATTCACGGCCGGGCCCCTAACCAAGGCCCTTAACCCTCATTTGCTCAGTAAAAAATTCAGGAGCTGCTTATTAAATTCAAGACGAGTAAAATATTTAGGAGCTGCATTAAGTTCGCTCACAACAAGTTTTTTTTTTTCCTCTTTTTTTTTGGATCTGAAAAAAGTTAGAAGTCTCCTCCTTTAAAGCATTCTAGAGTTTGGGGTTTTTCCTTGTTTTTTTGTTTTGTTTTTCTAGAACAGTAAAGATCTCAAGGGGGGCACGGTGGCTTAGTGGTTAGCACGTTTGCCTCACACCGCCAGGGCCGGGGTTCGATTCCGCCTTGTGTGTGTGGAGTTTGCATGTTCTCCCCGTGCCTCGGGGGTTTCCTCCGGGTACTCCGGTTTCCTCCCCTGGTCCAAAGACATGCACGGTAGGTTGATTGGCATCTCTGGAAAATTGTCTGTAGTGTGTGATTGCGTGAGTGAATGAGAGTGTGTGTGTGCCCTGCGATGGGTTGGCACTCCGTCCAGGGTGTATCCTGCCTTGATGCCCGATGACGCCTGAGATAGGCACAGGCTCCCCGTGACTCGAGGTAGTTCGGATAAGCGGTAGAAAATGAGTGAGTGAGTGAGTAAAGATCTCAGAATGGGACCAACGTTTCAACACCAAAAGTTACTTCATGGATCAGTAAGGTTGTTTTTTTATAATTTTTTTTCTATAAGACATAACAAGGGACGGCGACTGAAAATAATGTTTACATTATTTTTATCCTATATGGGAAAAAATCCTCAGCTGCATAGAATCAAGAAATCAAGGAAATTTTGGCCAAATAAAAAAAAGTTACAAATAGCTGTTATTGAGGCAGAAAAGCAAATATTCAGAAAAAAATATATAGATTTCTTTATATATATATATATATATATATATATATATATATATATATATATATAATATATATATATAATAGAGATCGTAGTATTTTTACAGCTACTGTTTTATTTTTATATAGGACACAAATGACGTTTTCCTTCATTAAATTTTCTTTACTGAGATCCGCTTCTGCCCTTAGACGTCTTTTATAAGAGTAAACTCGGTTTACGCTGAGATTCTTATCAGGGATTTAATCCTTAATAAATCGAATCTCTTACATGTTCCTAAACCACAAGACAGAAACTAGGTCCAAAAAACAGAACAAAGCTCAGGACGTCACCTTTAATCAGACTTCACTGTAACATTTCGCTGCCCTGATGTTTTACACGTAAGCGGATCTGAGCTCGTTCTGGATCTGATAAAGCTGATTAAACCGCAGACTTTGTCCTCTGAGGCCTGTGTGTGTTCTTGTGGTCCAGCTTTCACACTTAAATGTGTCACACTTATCAGTGAGGGGTGTGTTAGCGTAGTGATTAAGGTGTTAGATTACTGCTCAGAAGGTTGGGAGCTTGTATCTCAGGTCCAGCGCTGGGCCCCTGAGCAAGGCCCCTGATCCTCACACACTCTCCTCACACTCATAACATTCACCTCAATGTATTTCTTTATCACATCCCACAAGCTTGAAATCAATGTTTTTTGACCCATTTCAGTGAGAGTCAGTGTCAGAAAATAAAGACAAGTTTCTCCAGATTAAATCTCAGAGATATAATCCAGTTTCTTCAAGTTTCTAATATAAAACTTTAAACCTGGTAAAAATCCACAGCAGAAATGTTTTCTTGTCTGAGCGGATTGTAAAACACTGATAAGGAAATGGTTTGTTAGATCTGCACATATTTAGTGTGTTTTATTATTGTGGCGATTAAATAAGAGCTTCTGTTTATTTTAGACAGTAAGACAAAAACCGTGATAACGTGTTCGGTTCTAGGAAACTAATCAGTGACACGGAGGCGTGATGCAGCACCGAATGAGGCAGAGCAAGAAATGTTCATTTCATCACCAGCTTCTCTCTCTCTTTCTTTTTTCTTTCTTTCTCTTTCATTTTTCCTTTCTTTCTTTCTTTCTTTCTTTTTCTTTCTATTTCTTTCTTTCTTTCTCTTTCATTTTTTTCGTTCTTTCATTTTTTTCTTTCTCTTCCATTTTTTTCTTTCGTTCTATCTTTCTTTTTCTTTCATTTTTTCTTGTTCATTTTTTCTTTCTTTCTCTTTCATTTTTTCTTTCTTCCTTTTTTTCTTTCTTTCTCTTTCTTTCTTATTCTTTCTTTCTTTCTTTCTTTCTCCCATTTTTTCCTTTCATTTTTTCTCTCTTTCTTTCTCTTTCTTTCTTTCTCTTCCATTTTTTTCTTTTACTTTCCTTCTTTCTTTCTTTCTTTCTTTCTTTCTTTCTCCCATTTTTTCCTTTCATTTTTTCTGTCTTTCTCTTCCATTTTTTTCTTTTTCTTTCCTTCTTTCTTTTTTCTTTCTTTCATTTTTTCTTTCTTTCTTTCTTTCTTTCTTTCTTTCTTTCTTTCTTTCTCTTTCTTTCTTTCTTTCTTTCTTTCTTTCTTTCTTTCTTTCTCCCATTTTTTCCTTTCATTTTTTCTGTCTTTCTTTCTTTCTTTCTCTTTCTTTCTTTCTTTCTTTCTTTCTTTCTTTCTTTCTTTCTCCCATTTTTTCCTTTCATTTTTTCTGTCTTTCTTTCTTTCTCTTCCATTTTTTCTTTTTCTTTCCTTCTTTCTTTTTTCTTTCTTTCATTTTTTCTTTCTTTCTTTCTTTCTTTCTTTCTTTCTTTCTTTCTTTCTTTCTTTCTCGTTCTTTCTTTCTTTCTCCCATTTTTTCCTTTCATTTTTTTCTTTCCTTTTCTTTCTTTCTTTCTTTCTTTCTTTCTTTCTTTCTTTCTTTCTTTCTTTCTTTCTCAAAGCCCTTCTCATCCTAAACACTTTCCTATTTGGGGTAAAACAGCTTCACCAAAATAAACCGCTCACAGAATGATTTTTTTTCCTCATGCAGTCGTTACTGCTGTCATTGCTGCTGTAATGGAAAATGAACAACACCTGACGCTGCAGCATTTAGTTTTAACAGTCGAACAGAGCAGGTTTTTATGTCCTGAGTGAAAGAGAGAGAAGCTGTGCATCATGTCGACTCCTTCTGATTCACTGCAGGGTTTTCTTCTTTTTTTAATTTTGTTGATGAGTCACAGAGAATAATGATCACACACAGGGGATATGATGAGCAACTCTCTTCAAAAAATAGATTTAGTGCGGATAGTGTGTGTGTGTGTGTGTGTGTGTGTGTGTGTGTGTGAGAGAGAGAGAGAGAGAGAGAGAGAATTTTTATCTCTCAGTTTGTTCCATCATGGGAAAAAATCCATTTGGGTAAACAGGTCACAGATATGTGTGTGCGTGTGTGTGTGTCTTGTATCTGTAGTATCATAGAAGCAGACTGTATTGACACTTATTGTTATGGACACACACACACAGCTAAACTCTAACATATTCTCATCCATGATCCATTAGATTTAATCTTCTGGGCTCTGAACTTGGATCTGGCCACATGGCTCCATACAGTGAGAATCAAAACCCAAACTTAGAAAGAGTCTTAATAAAAGAAAATAAATGATTGTTGTGTGTGTGTGTGTGTGTGTGTGTGTGTAGTTCATTCAGTAAGGAATATTAACCAGGGGAATCGTGTCATTCACATTTATTACATCAGGAGTAGATGGGATACTGGCTTAGTCTTCTCCCACTCTCTCATTCTACTCAGATTCACTCTCTCATTCTATCTTTTCTACTCAGATTCTCTCGTCTATTCCTCTTCTATCTCTTCTCCGATTCTCTCTTCTACTCCGATTCTCTTCTTCTTTCTCTTTTCTACTCTTATTCTTTCTCTTCTGCTCCAATTTTCTCTCCTTCCACCCCTAATCTCTCTCCTTCTCCTCTCTCTTCTACTCCTATTCTCTCTCTCTCTCTCTCTCTCTCTCAGCTCTGAAGGACTGAGTAAACTCATGGAGAAGGTAAAAGGAACAGCTGCTGAGGACTAGTTCATAATGTGCTGCAGAACCAGAAAACACGATAAACTTCAAAAATGAAATCAGGTATTTATTTAGAAAACATCGTACAGTACAAAATGATCGTACAGATTTTGTAGAACGTCAAGCAAAGAAAAAGACGTGGGAGTACAGTACAGTTCCGGTTGAACGTGACTCTTACACCGAAAACTTTCTTTTGTGATACAAACATAAAACTGAATGATTTCTGAAACCAAACTTAAACCTTTATAGTCCATCGTTTGTAACGGACTTTTTCAAGTTAAAAAGCAACATTTCCAGTGTTTAGTCTGAGATGCAAAGTGCTGAGAATAAAGAGCCAATACGCAATAAACCAAATCTGTTTTATATTAATACAACCCTTCTGTAGACGACGACTGCATGCAAGATTCAGTGTCCGGAAATGAATCTCATCTAAAATGCTTCATTTGTTTAAATCTTTAACAGATTCTGTTTAAATCCACAATGAATATAAAAGCATTGTAAATAGTGATCGTCATTGGACAGAACATTTGTTCTGGAGGTTTCACAAACACAGGGAGGTTTTTTTGTTGTTGTTTGTTTGTTTGTGAGTAAACAAGTTATATTAAAACACACCACAACTCTGACTGGCCTGATAAATGATGCGCATCTGTGAAATGATGAATATAAAATCTAGAAATATTTATGCAATTTAAAAACAAAAATAAAAAAATTATAAAAAATAAAAATAAAAAAATACAGGACAGCTTTTTAAAAATCCCGAAACCAATTTTTTTTTTTAATTCAGATACGATTTATACTCTGGGTTTTTGTTACCAATACAGATGTTTGATTTACTGTGCGTGCCTACTGTATTACTCCAGAGTCAAACATGGATAAAAATACACCAGAACAGTAAGAAGGTGGTTTCGGTTTTGCTCCTTGGTGTAACACAACTAGTGAAAATTCCCGTATGTGATGGTTTCACATTCTCGACAGATGTGGAGGGTAAAGATAAGGCTGAAATATGCTGCAGTGTTCCGTTAACCCCTTGATGTCACAATAGATTCTGTTACAGTAGGTTCCTGCACACACCGGTCTGATTTCAGTCACGATCCTTCTGCAGACTGCAAAAACAAATAGGAAGAAGAAGAACATGAAGATGAAGAAGAACACGAAGATGAAGAAGAACACGAAGATAAAGAACACAAAGAAGAAGAACATAAAGAAGAAGAAGAACAAAGAAGAACGTTAAGATAAAGAAGAACAAAGAACATGAAGATAAAGAAGAACATGAAGATGAAGAACAAAGATAAAAGAACACAAAGAATAAAAAGAACATGAAGATGAATAACGAAGATAAAGAACACAAAGAAGAAGAACATGAAGATGAAGAACACAAAGAAGAAGAACATAAAGAAGAAGAAGAACAAAGAAGAACGTGAAGATAAAGAAGAACAAAGAACATGAAGATAAAGAAGAACATGAAGATGAAGAACAAAGATAAAAGAACATGAAGATGAATAACGAAGATAAAGAACACAAAGAACACAAAGAAGAAGAAGAACATGAAGATGAACACAAAGAAGAAGAAGAACATGAAGACGAAGAAGAATCCGAAGAAGAATACAAAATGAGAATACAAAGATGAATACGATGAAGAAGAAGAATACCAAGACGAATACGATGAAGAACAATAGAAAGAAGAACATGAAGAAGAAGCGGGTGTTATTTGTTTGTCACATAAACATTAGAGCACAGTGAAAGGTTTTTCTTTACATATTCCAAGTTGGGGTCAAAGTAGATAGTCAGCTATCAGTGACAGCAGCAGCCCTGGATGAAAAAGTTAAGGGTCTTGCTCAAGGGCCCAACTGTAGCAGCTTGCTAGTGCTGGGCCTTGAACCTCCAACCTTCAGCTCAACAACCCAGAGAGTTGATTATTTAATCCCAATAACACAATCAACTACAATAATCTACCATACTGTATGTCGTCATGCAAGAAAATGGAGTAAATAGTCATAGAATTATACTAGTTTGTACATCCAGTACAAGTTCCCACACCTGGATATTTACATGTACATCGTTATGCACACACACTTATACGTTTATACATTATATCTTATTTTATACAACTGTGGGTTTAACTTGGTGGACCTGGGACTGGAGCTCGCAGCCTTCTGATCGCTTGTCCAGCTCCTTGACCACTAATAATAGTACCACGTCACCCTATAGACCGTCTCTTTTTATACTGACCTACATCCAGGAAAACGTCCCTCGTTCACATTATATTTAGTAACGTATTTGGAATTGGATCAAGACAGAAGGAAGGAAAGAAAAAAAAAGAAAGAATACATGTTGAAAGAGTGTAAGAGTGTAACCTACCTCTCTAGATATTCCTTCACGTTATTGTAGCCATAATATTTGGCTAAGTGAGTCAGAGCTCCGGTGGCACAGCGTCCGTCCCGTTTACGACACAGGCTGCAGTTACAGATCCCACGACACAGAGGACACTCCCACGTCTACGCACAAATCGACAAGCAGAGATTAAATCGATCTCGATCACGGAGAACCTTTCAGCAGCCCGATCCTGTTCTAACGCCGTCTTGTAATAATTCCTGCTTTCACTTATAATTGAATCCTAAAGCAATAGTGTTTAGACATTTCTACAATAAACTACAATGAAAAAAAAAGGCTTGTGGAATTTATTAAGTAAAAAGATTCCATGACGTTGTCATGACAATCCGCTTTATTTGATTCTCCTGATTTCTGCAGGCCGCGAATTCTCCTTCATTGCGCTCAAACCACTTCCCAGGTAATGTTACTTGAATGTAATGATCAAATTTGAACATTCGCGGCCTGCAGAAATCACACCAATCGCAAAGCGGACGGCCGCGTTACCCATGAGCCTCAGCATCCGTTGCCATGGAGACGCAGCCAGTCCGCTTTGCGATCAGGAGAATCGAATAAAACGGATGGTCATGACATCGTATTGTTGAACGATCAAGCACACTTTCGTGTTTATGTGTTGAAAGAAAGATGAGGAGATCATTATAAGAGAATCAGCGGTGGGTCATCAGGTAGTTTTAGCTGACGTCTTCAACACAGTAAAAGTAGATAAGGCTCATGGGTACTGTAGTATTTAGTTTACTGTCCGATTTGACACACCAAACAGACGGAAAAGCGGCTTTTCTCAGAGAAGAAACCATAGCACTATGGTTAGTACCCTACAGAATATAAAGCAATAAAAACAAGGAGAAAGTCTCCTGGTTAAATATTGAGTAATGTAGTGCTTAAAGTTTAAAAATGAATAACAAATGAGCAAAAACAATGCTTCTGAGTGGCAGAAAGAAAAACGTGGTGCAGACACGAAAGATGCTTCCTACTGAAATACATTAGATCGAAAGTCGTGCTGAGTGACACGAAAAAAAAGGGAAATTCGTCTCCACGAACACGAATCAATTAGATTAAATTTCGTGACTGTGTCACAAACTGCCGTGAGACTGGGTTGTTGGGTGACACTGGACAGGCAATAATGTCAATGTAAATAATGTCCTTTCTACAACAGGTTGTAGTCGAGTGGAATTGTGGAACCAAAAGGAACTAGTAGCAGGTCAGCATCATTTCTGAGTTCATTACTTAGGAGTTCATAATTCAGTAATTAAGTAACATGTTGAAATTGAATAAAGTATAAACCTAATATATTGATGTAAACCTCATGTGATATTTATTCTTAAAATCTGACTGACCACATGAACCATTTCCCCCCTCAATGTATGAGAACGAAGCTAAACTCTGACCATCTGACTTTTCCATGAAATTACCTTAATTTTTATTCTTTTTTTTTTAAATATATTCTATAAATGTAAAATAATGAAATGTGATTAAAAAAAAAGATTTAACACTTTTGTTTGTCTCTATGCTTTTTTCAAATAATAATAATAAAAAAAAAATTATATCTGTCTTGTGGCTGGATGTTTACATTTCAGGCTTTATGGCTCCGGGAACAATTCTGACAACAACGTGAAACACTCACTCACTCACTCACTCATCTTCTACCACTTATCCGAACTACCTCGGGTCACGGGGAGCCTGTGCCTATCTCAGGCATCATCGGGCATCAAGGCAGGATACACCCTGGACGGAGTGCCAACCCATCACAGGGCACACACACACACACACTCATTCACTCACACACTACGGACAATTTTTCCAGAGATGCCAATCAACCTACCATGCATGTCTTTGGACCGGGGGAGGAAACCGGAGTACCCGGAGGAAACCCCCGAGGCACGGGGAGAACATGCAAACTCCACACACACAAGGCCCCAACCCTGGAGGTGTGAGGCAAACGTGCTAACCACTAAGCCACTGTGCCCCCGACGTGAAACACGTGTACGTTAATATGCCGGTTCTAACGCATTAGCGTTTCTATAGTAACAACCTACTCGGGGATTTGTTTAGCAGGAGTTCAACATGAATAGATTTTTAGACTGTCTAGAATTCATGGAAGAATTTCCAAACAGTTTTATTTTTTCCATACTTACCGGATCTAACAGAGCCGTACGGACGTCTTCTCCGTAGCGGTTCCTCAAGCAGGGCCCACAGAATTGCCCTTTAACCCCCTGACAGTACAGGTTCCTGCACTCGGTCTTGGTGTCCAGAGTCTTCTGTCTGCACTGGTGACACGTGCTGCCCTACAAAACGTAATAATATACAAATAAAAACATACACGGCTCAAATCCGAACACGGCCGTGTGACCAGTTCAATAATACGTGTTACACAGGAGTCTGTCAGAACAAAGGATTTAACATCTCCCGTAAGACAGAAAACTATTCCCTGATCTGCAGACACCACCTAACAGACGCTCAGCACCGTCACCGGGTCAGTGTAAGGAAAAGCAAAGACGTCTGTTCCGCCTGAAGAGCAGGACAATTATTTTATTATTATTATATTTATTATTTATAAATATATATTATAAATTATTTATATTTTAAATATATTATTATAGGACAATTACCATCTGACAGACAGCAGAGGCTTAATGAGGATTTAACCATTTTATAAATACCGATCTAGGAACACTCTGTATCAGAGTTCAACGATATAAGGGTTGAACGACGTGTAAAA
The DNA here is from genome assembly GCF_030014155.1 of Tachysurus vachellii. Taxonomy (NCBI): domain Eukaryota; kingdom Metazoa; phylum Chordata; class Actinopteri; order Siluriformes; family Bagridae; genus Tachysurus; species Tachysurus vachellii. Next base: position 13,652,538 of record NC_083480.1, read on the forward strand.
TAGATTCGTAGCACGTTCTCCTTTCTGATTGGTTGATTAAATGAATAAATAGAATGTTTATTTATTTATTTGTTTGTTTGTTTTAATAACATCAGTTCTGTCAGTAATTTCAGCTACAATGTTACTATCGTATTCCTGTCGTCGTTACATGTCGAAGTGGGAATCGAACTCACAACCTTCTGATTGGTAGTCCGGCACCTTAACCACTAGGCTACCACATGCCCCATAAAATAAAACCCTACGTGTCGGTAACTACTTACGTTTTCTTTATCGAGAATTTTGTCTTTAGCGCGGTCGGCCACGTTGTCCAGCTCCTCCTCTGTGATGTCGTCTGGCATTCGTACAGAAACGCGTTGCCTATATTTTCTCCTCGGTGTGTCCCTGTTCACACGCAGCTCTTCATCAATCTGTGTCGGAAAACAAAAAATCAACAGCTCAAACCCTGACGTGACAGACATCAACCTTGGATTCTACAAATTGCACATGGATAACAAGTGTAACAGGAGCTCATCTCAGTGGTTTTTACCTCCATCAATTTCTTCAGGTCGAATTCGACACTCTTTCTTGGTTTCGCAGCGACAATCGGTTCCTGCTCGAGCCCAAAGTGCTCCGGGGGTCTGGCTTTGCGGCTCGGGTTCCGCCGCTCGCTCTGAACTTCGGACGCACGCTTTTTCGGACTCTGCTGCTTTTTCTTTTTCTGATGTCCAAACGAAAAGAAATAATTCAAATATTAATTGTCTATTAAGTGAGCTGCTTTCACTACAAACATTTTCTGCTGAGTGGTTTTCAAAATGTTAACACAAATATCATTTACGATTTGATACAACATGATGTATACACAATAATACAGTTAATCTTTGTTAACAGTAGAGCCTCTACTTTTTTTTATAATATGAACATAGTATTGTTATTGATGAATGCTTGTGTTTTAACACAACACATGAACCTTCTGGAAGTTTCTGGATTTCAAACCCAAATCTGCTGTCAGTCAGTCAGCATTTTATCAACATAGTAAAGATGGGCTAAAGTTTTAAAGGCAATTCGTGCAACAATGAAAAAATTAATTTAAATAAATATATAAATAAATAAAGTAAGTGTTCGAGAACTAGCTTGTCAAAAAAATACAAAAATGACCATGTAATAAAGAGTTAATAGGAAGCATAAATGTCAGTAGCGCACTTACCACAGGTGTGGTCTTTTGGGAGAGTTCAGGTAACGAGGTCAGGTCTGCAAATAACTTTGCAAGCTGTGAGCGCACGCACACGCGCACACACACACGCACACACACACACACAATCATTCACAATCCATTCAGAGTTTATCAGTGACACTACTCTGAATCAGAATTGAAAGAAAACATTTACCATTGCTTTATTCTCCTGAATATTTTTAGCTCTTTGACTCAGTATTTGTACGTCTGCCTCGGTCAGTTTGACTTCCTCCTCCTCCTCCTCCTCTTCCTCCGAATCATTATTAGGGGCTCTGGATCTTCTCTGGACTTTTCGGCTTTTCTGAGCCACAGGTGGATCTGCACCACCTGCTCTCCTCTTTCTGTTTCTCTCCACAGGTGGATTTCTGTTCAGGTAAACTCTAGGTTCCTTCGGGACTGTGCTTTCTTGAGTGGAGCTTCTTCTGGCTGGAAACCTGAACGCGACACACAATCCCGAGCTCTGCCTTTTTTGTGGGGCCGAATCGTCATCGTTATCTGAATAAAAACCAATGTCATCGCTGTCTTCCTCTTCCTCAAAGTCCTGATGGTGGAATAAGAAGAGAGTAATTATTGGAAACCTCACACACACTGTCCTCTTTACACCTCTCTCGTCTCGGTACACTCTGCTAAACAGTATTCATAGAGCTACTTCGTGCTCTATACTTCGTGCTAATATCAGATTCATAGAGCGCTAACTAGCCAAGCCTCGGTCATAACTCGGGACAGCTGTGCGTTGTTGCTGCAATGCATTCTGGGACTTTGAGTCTAACATTTGCACCAACAGCTGAACCACTTCTAAGCTTTATAAAATGTTGAACGTCTCTGAAAAAATGACCGTGATCAGAAGCTCTGACTTTCTTTTAGCAGATAAAAGTAAAAATTTATCACTTATATTTGAAATTGTTTTTTCCCCCCTAACAAAATGTCATTGTAAGTGTGCTAACAATGTCTTACTAGAACAAAAGCACACTATGATCCAAAGCATCACTAAAGACCTTATGGATACTTCCATTTAAAAAAAATAAAAAATAAAGGAAGTATATGCACATGTCCATTACCAAGGGGCTCATCCAGCTGTTGCGTAGAGAGCTCTCTTCTTTATCAAACCCTTCAAACTCCTCTTCACTGTCCGTGTCCATGAAGACCTGCGCCAGCTCATTGGTAATGAATTTAGATCTAAAGCAAAGACTCTAGAATAAAACAAGAGACACTGTTAGAGAGAACAATAGAAATGTATGATTGTAGCCCTCAAACGTGAACCAGTCATGATTTTTAAACAACCAAAATATCTGAAGATTCTCACCGGCTTCCACGCTCTCTGGGAGCTGAGGCTGTCTCGGCTCTCTTCAGAGAACTGGCCTGAAGAAGCAGCTCCAAAACCAAGAAACTCCTCCTCATCACTCGGGCCTTCAAATATGTCCACCAAGGCTTTCTGAAAAAGTCATCAAATAGTTACCCAGATTTGAAACTGCTCACAAATGCACACAAAATACTCGAACATATTTCATGCTATTCTACTAACTCTGTATCAGAGAATAACTTCGACTCCTTTACTGAGAATAGAAAAGACAAAGTAATGGACATCTACAGGCACTTCGTTGGCCTGAAAACACTTTACAGTAGACATGCTTCGTGTTAAACCTTCAGACAAGCGTGTCTTTAAATTAAACTCCATACATCTGTACAATTTATGAGACGCAAGATGCTTCAGACTGAAGAATTTCTGTTCATACAGAGACATAAAAACCTTCAGGAACTCAACCAACCAAATCTTTTACTGCTTTTATGACTTTCTCTCATGCCGGTCACATCCGAACTCCGATAGGGATTATTATCACAAATAAAACATTAAAGATTTCTTAGCAAAGATCGCAATCTGCTTTTTAAAACCTTATCGTTCTAATTCATATCGTTCTAATTCATTCATTTCGCTTTAAGATAATAAAAAAATGAATTATTTTGTTTGTTTACTTTTGACATGAAGCAAAATTACAGGATTTTAATAGCAACATAACATTACATGTGATTTCACAAGGACATGTGGTCAATTCCCCAAACCGCCAATTACTAAATATTGCATTTAAAGTGTTTGTTTTGTAATAAAATTGCATGTTTTTTTTAGGTGGTTTATAAGTACATCACTGTTCAAAACACAATTTAAAACATAAATAAAACCAAAGTAGATCTGGCGACTATTCGGTCATCCGAGACTCTGCTTTCCTGATCGAATTTTTTTTTAAATAATAAAAATTAATTATCCGACATTCTCGCCCACAAATTAACTCGCAAGACGTGTATATTTTATAACATTTTATCTTTTTTATATTTTTTTGTGTTCCCTCCAATGATTCTTCGATCCTAATATTAAAGCAAGTCTGTTTTATTAGGTCAAGTAAGTACAAATAAAATAAAAGGAAAATAGTCAATTTAATTTTAATTAAAATATGGATTCTGCAAGATGCTAGACATAACCTGTGCAAAATAAATAAATAAATAAATAAATAAATTGCACTTTGCATAGGTACAGGATTTGATGCTTACTGTATTTATTATGTATTATTTTCATGAATAATACAAAATAAATACAGTAAATATAAATGTAATATATGTGAAATCACATGTAATGTTACTGTATTTATTATGTATTTTTTTCATGAATATTTATTAATATATATATATATATATATAATAAATATTCATGAAAATAATACATAATAAATACAGTTAGCATCAAATCCTGTACATATGCAAAGAAATAGCAAATAAACAAAAATAACGTTAAATGAAGTGCCACAAGTGCCACAGGTGATAACGTTTGATTTATTTACATTTATTTTTATTGAATTCATTAAGAAAAAGTAAATAAAAATAAAGCTAAAAGGTTAATTCTGTAATAAATAGCAGTACATTTATTACTCCAGACAACTTAGTAAAATCCAATCCAAAAGTTATACATACATTATTAGGTATTTCTTACCTTCATCCTTGTGCACATTTTGTATCAGTAAAAGTCTAAAGTTTAATAAAATGATAAAGTTTGTGCTCAGCTCCAGCTGATACAAAACTCCAGCACACAATGAAGAGTTTAAAAAAACAATAAGGGCGAACACACTCGGGGGTGAACAGTAGGGGTGACAGAACAATGATCGACTTACATACGTTTATTTACAAAGAGTTGTTTTTTTTATGTATTACTCCAAATATTAGACGAAATAAAGACATGATTAAATAGTAGAGATATTTATATCCGTTCGTCTCAGACAAAAATATAATTTGAGATATCTCAAGGAGTCTCCACCCCTTTGCCTGAGGTGATTTTAGAATGGTACATTCCACGGCGTAGCGCTTTGTAGTTTCGCGGGAAAAGTGAACACCCAGACCGGAAGTTCTTTGTATATAAGAAAATGTATAGTCTGTGTATATTTCTGTGTATATATATAAATATATATAATCATTCTGATCAGTTTATTACTTGATTAAAAAAGTAAACACCACATTATAGTAAAAAAGACGAAAAGCTTGAGAATTAGGCCTAATATCATAAATATGTAAATATGTTAATATGTTAATATATAAATATGTAAATATGTATTTTTTCAAATATGTACACGTGTAACACAACATTTAGATTAGACTTGAGTTAGCTAATCTGATACAGCGTGTTAGCATTTGAAAAACTACATATTTATATATTTACATATTTATATGTTTCCATATTTATATATTTACATATTTACATATTTATATATTTAAATATTTATGATATTTAGGCCTAATTCTCAAGCTTTTCGTCTTTTTTATTATAATGTGGTGTTTACTTTTTTAATCAAGTAATAAACTGATCAGAATGATTATATATATTTATATATACACAGAAATATACACAGACTGTACATTAATGTAAAAATGTATAAATATGTAAATATGTATTTTTTCAAATATGTACATGTGTAACACAACATTTAGATTAGACTTGTGTTAGCTAATCTGATACAGTGTCTTAACACAGATGAGAGAAACATCGCGGGCCAACAGCATTGTGGATGAACCCACACACTCCTCACACACACCTGCCTCACGACCAGACTGTGTAACAGTTTCTTCCCACAAGCCATCAGACTCCTTAATAACTGAAACCGAACTGTTCTGAGCACAACACACACACATCAACTGTACGGACTGCACAGACCTTCACCGAATACACAAACTTCCAATATACATCCAGCAACCTGTTTACATGCTGTTTACATCCATCAACCTGTTTACATGCTGTTTTTGCACACGTTTTTGCTCTTTGCACATGCTGTCTCACATTTTAGTCGTTTTGCAAAACATTTTACATTATCACAGGGACCTGCTGCTATGACACTGTGTTCATACTAGTATTTCCGCACACGTAATATTGTTGAACATACAGTATTTACACTGGTTGGTGCTGTTTCTGTTTATTGTCTTTTGTGTGATGTCTTTTGTGTGATGTCTTTTGTGTGATGTCTTGTAATTTTTTGTCCTGCACTGTCTTGTCCTGCACTGTTTGCACCAGGTTGCACAGATGCACTTTATGTGGCTAGGACTAACTTACTAAGTCCTTAGCTCTGTCTTTGCTCTTTGTAGCACCATGATCCTAGAGAAATGTTTCTTGACTTGACTTGTTTTGACATTTGGTTCATTTGTTCTCTGTCATTAAATACCCCAAATAATGATTAAACAACAGAGTGTTTTTTTTCACTAATGTTATCATGTCATAATCTATACACAAGTTCTTAGTAAGTAAGATTAATTTGTGTGCATGACATTTAAAAAAGTTCCCAGACTAGCAGTATTATCATATTGAGAGTCATGCGGTGTTCACACATGAACACTTAATTTCCCCTTTGATTCACTTCATTAAACTTCTTATGCGTCTTCATCTGATTTCTTGCTGCCTGTTTTTCATTCTCTGCCTATTTTTATTCATTTCCACTAGAAGTTTAATCCTGAATGGGACAGCGGTCTGTATTATATTTCTCAAAAATGTTTTTCCTAATTCAGCTACTTACAATTGTCTAATACTAATTGTCTAATTCTGACAATAGTTACAAAATCATATTCAGTCCAGAGGAAAAAGAGTCAAGAGAGTCTGGAAGATTTTATTGGAATTTCAACCATATATAAAGTAGCTGATAACAAAACAGCATTTATGAATAAGATCATAATACCTGAAATAACACTGTCGTTTATTATCTAAAGATGAAATGACTGCATAAGCATTAACAAATAAATGGAGAACACATTATCAATCTGAGTCATATGTAACACGGGGTGTAGTTCGGAAAGTTTGTGTGATTAGTTGGTTGGTTTTGTAGGATTCTCTAGAATGCTGTGTTTTGTTTTGTTTTTTGTTGCTTTTGTTGCTTTCATAATATAAAAATCTTAAAATCATGGCATAAGATGTAGGTAAGGTAAGCTTTCAGAGATAACGAATTGTACAGCAGTAATTTTGCCTGAATTTGCACTCAATCTATGTAAGATTGCAATATTTAACAACAGCTAGAATTTGCCACCATAAACAATTGTTCGATACTGGAATTAATCCCATAGACAGCACTGGTGAGCTTGACGTCACAACTGCTCCAACACTTTATGTTTTGCGCTTGTGCTTATTTTCACAGCATTTCACTACATCAATTTGAATTGAAGTTTGTTGAACCTTTTCATTAGCAAAGAAACAGGCTTAGTATCAAATAACCAGTTAACGTTAAAACACGAACAAAACTTACCTCAATATGATTTTCAAAAAAAAACCTGGAGTTCAAGAACCAAGAGGATGGTTCATCTGACACAGAGTCTTTGCTTATACCATCATAATTAAACATCACACAAGCAAGAGTGCAGTTAAACATAATATTGACACAGCTGTGACTTTGCTTTTACACAAGAGTTTTATAAATCTTAATTTGTAAATTTATATCAAGTAAGGGGCACGGTGGCTTAGTGGTTAGCACGTTCGCCTCACACCTCCAGGGTCGGGGTTCGATTCCCGCCTCTGCCTTGTGTGTGTGGAGTTTGCATGTTCTCCCCGTGCCTCGGGGGTTTCCTCCGGGTACTCCGGTTTCCTCCCCCGGTCCAAAGACATGCATGGTAGGTTGATTGGCATCTCTGGAAAATTGTCTGTAGTGTGTGTGTGAGTGAATGAGTGTGTGTGTGTGCCCTGTGATGGGTTGGCACTCCGTCCAGGGTGTATCCTGCCTTGATGCCCAATGACGCCAGAGATAGGCACAGGCTCCCCGTGACCCGAGGTAGTTCGGATAAGCGGTAGAAAATGAATGAATGAATGAATATATCAAGTAACTGATATTTTGGACACAAAATATAGG
>NC_083480.1:13665103-13690103 GCF_030014155.1 Tachysurus vachellii
TCATGCAGACTTGTTACAACTATATTATATATTATTATTGTAATTAATTGATTGATTATTATATTATATTATATTATATTATATTATATTATATTATATTATATTATATTATATTATATTATATTATTAACAGAAGTAGTTGATTAATGTTCATGATCCCCAAGGTTATTAGGTCATGTAAATAATTATGTTTATTTAAAAAATGGCAGGTTTTCCATAGAGTTGAGTTTTGGTTGCTGTTCATGAATAACTTACTTAAAAACAAATTAATTAATTTTATAGGCTTATTTCACGAAATAACTATAGTGTGATGAATAGCTGACATTTAAAAACCATGTTTATCTTTGAGTTTTCAGATGGAACAGCAAAATGTAAAAATGCTAAAATTAAAATACCTCTAAGAAAAATAATATTAATACCGCAGAGCAATAATGTATCCCTTAGTGATAAAGATTATGTGGTTATGTTGTATAATTTTTTATCATTTTTAAGGTTACATATATGGCTCCAGGGCTGTGACTGTACGGTATAACACTTTAATGTTATATAAACTATATATTCTAAAAAGACAAGCATATTTTATGAAGAGTATACACACATACGTCTTGAGCTTAAATGTTTAAAGTATTATAAAGCGCACTAGTATGATGATGCAACAAAAGAAATCTTCAGATAATGCTTTGCTGTAAAACTAATCAAATACAACTTCACTATTTTATAGAGACAGCATATACTTGGAGCAGCACAGTCTGCAAGAATACCTCATCCTTCTCCTAAAGGTGAATGCCTTAGTCTTTTTCTCTTAAGCTGCAAACATGCTGTTCTGTTACTTGCTTAAATGCTCACATGACACACACAATGTTTTCTGCTCAGGTTCCCCGGACAGAATTGGCATGATAACTGCACGGCATGTTGGTGTGCCAGATCTGGACCAGCGCTTCACTGACTTTGCAGAAATGTTTAACACGCAGCAGGAAAGCTATGAGTGTATGCAGGAAAAGCGGAAAACACTGATGGTTCGTTATTGCTGTGCCCCTGACAGCAGCCTGTCTGAGTGTCTGCAGAAGATGAAGGATGAACACAGTGAGTCAGAGCATGTTAATGTTGAAACTCCAGCAGGTGGCAATAGCAGATCAGGATTAGGCGGTGTAAAAATGTATGCATTTTACATCCTGTTTAATGTATTTTACTAGTAGGGGATGAAACAAAACAGGAAATGATATGTTTGTTATAGATAATGGATGCTTTTTATGGGTGGTTGTGTGTGTGTGTGTGTGTGTGTGTGTGTGTGTGGATGAATACTTCTGCACTCAGCTGAGATATTTGGGTCTCCAATACTAGGTTTTTTCTTCACGTTTCCAGACTTGCACCATTTTGTTCAAACATATTCTGTATCTTCTCTCCCCCTTCAGACGACCACCAGATCATCCTGCAGTTAAAAGGCTACAACTTCGGCTTGGCCGTGACACCAGACGATTCGGTGCCTGACAAGTTGAAGCAAACACAGGAGAACATCAAGGAGCTGTGTCAAGCTGTCAAAGCCATCATGGCACTTGGTCCTAAACTTGAGGAGATGATTAACTGGCTGCTGAATTCAGAAAAGATCCTGACCCAGAAGGTGAATGCAGAAGCGAAGACACACCAGGAGTCTACACGACTCAGAGGCAATTTGAGGGAGAATCTTCGCGAGGCATCAAGAGCTAAAAGGTTCAGTCCTCGCTACAGGGAAGAGGCTGGAAAACTTTTCAACGAGGTGGCCATGCTGTCTGGAATCAAGCCATGAATCATTTTCTTAATGTTACGTAAGCTACGTAAGGCTGGGTCTTTAACTTTGGATTTTTACACTAGAATTCCAAACAAAATGAAAATATTTAGGGGTGATATTTGATGCACATTTTAACATTTGTTCCTTATGTTCTGAACACTGTAAAGACATCATTCTTTCATTTGAAAAACATTGCCAAATTGCGTCCTATGCTGTCACTCCCGGTGGTTGAAAAGTTGATCAATATCTTTGTGTTTTCTCGTATTGATTATTGTAATGCTTTGCTGGTCGGGGTCTCAAACGCTACCCTAAATAAATTACAGCTGGTTCAAAATTCAGCTGCCCGAATCCTGACTGGAACCAGGACAAGGGATCACATCACTCCAGTCTTGGAGTCCTTACATTGGCTCCCTGTCAGATTTCAGGTGAATTTTAAAGTTCTTCTGCTTACCTACAAATCTTTAAATGGTTTGGCTCCTCACTACCTTACTGAGCTTTTAGCCCCCTACAAACCTGTGCGTGCGCTCCGCTCTTCGGAAACTGCCCTTTTAATCATCCCACATACCCGTTTAAGATCTATGGGTGATGGGGCATTTTGTTCTTAAGCTCCATGACTCTGGAATTCCTTGCCTGTTCGGATTAGGCAAGCAGAATCCCTTAGTGTCTTTAAATCCTCCCTTAAAGCTTATTTCTTTAGGGTAGCTTTTACATGAAATTGATTTTTTTAACTTACTTGTTTTGATAGTATGTTCTTATTTAGTGGGTTTTTATATCTTACTTATTTTAACATATTATTTGTATAATTGTATGTTCCTTTTTCTTCTGTGAAGCGCTTTGAGATGCTACTTTTAAAGGCGCTATAGAAAATAAAGTTTATTATTATTATTATTATTATTATTATTATTATTATTATTATTATTATTATTAATGTGAGAGAAAACAGATAGAGGAATAAATGAATGACGTATGATCGAGGGAATATATACTGACCTCACTCTTAAATGTTTATGAAAACACTTATTTAACAGCAAAGTATTAGAGATTATAACAGATAAATGATAAGAATAGATAAAGGATCGTAACAACCAAAACTTAAGTCTATAACCTTGAAAAAATATATTATTATTAACAGCTTTAATACTGCATGTAATGGGTGTTGACATGTAAATCAGATCTTATTCTAACATCTGACACACAACTGCCAATAAGAAAGAAGAACTGTGACTTCTTTCACTAAGAAGCCTTTCTTTAATAGGCTAATGATATTTAAATGGAGAAATGAAATGTATCCGAGGCACATGGTGGTCTATGTGGTCCAGGTTTGTGTACTTCTAGGATGATTTGTGTTCTGTATATATAATCTCCTTTTTAGGAAACAAGTATGTTGTACTGTTTGGCTTCCAGCTGGTCAGTGATCATGACTAGATTTCTATCTTTCTAAGTTTTAACAATGCTTTAAGAATACGTTATACATTTTGTACAACTTTTGCAGAACTTTTTCAGGGAAATACATTATAAATTGGGGGAAAGAAATCAGTTCACTGATCTGTAATGTCTAGAAAACAAATGACATTCTGATTAGTATTTGCATTTATTGCTGACATAGATGATTATCTGGGTACTATTGAATCATATATAGATAAATGATTTTTGTTCATTTTTCAATTTTAATTTTAATGTATTTTTTATTTGCTCTACAAATACATCTATAAAGCAAGTATGTATTGATTGATGATGCCCTTTTCTTTTCTTTTTTTTTTTTGGGCGATAGCTATATATATATTAATAGTATATAATAATATATAATAGTTATATTACCTTCTTTTTCTTAGAAACAAACCAAAAAAGGTACAGGGATGATTAGGCACACAAATGATTAGAGATTACTTGTTTAACATTTAGAAGAGAAGGTGCAAACTTTTGAATGGATACTTTAAACATATAGAATTAGAATTTTTCTTGCTTGTAATACAGATGGGATGTCTGATTATATCACAAAAAGGTGTTTTTTTTGTACTAAGGGTGTGCAAACTTTTGCATACAACTGTTATATTGTGGGAGAAAAAAAAGACAATTAAAAACAAAATTAAGGAGGTAATTATTATGTAAGGGTGCACCACGATTAAATTAAGTTAAATAGTAATTACAAATAAATACAAAAATAATGTCAAATATGCACACATATATAGAAATAAAATTAAATAAAGTTAAATATTAATTACAAAAAGAATGAGAAAAATGCACACAAATTATATAAATAATATTAAATTAGTAAAAAAATTAGTTAAAAATAGTAATTACAAATAAATACAAATAAAAAAAGAAAAAGCACACATATAGAAATAAAATAAAATAAAATTAAATATTAATTACAAAAATAATGTAGAAAATGCACACAAATTATATAAATAATATTAAATTAAATAGTAATTACAAATAAATACAAAAATAATGTAAAAAAAAATGCACACATATATAGACATAAAATAAAATAAAATAAAATAGTAATTACAAAAATAAATAAATAAATAAATAAATAAATAAATAAAAAAGCCAGATAAGCGGTAGAAGATGGATGGATGGTAATTACAAAAATAATGTAAAAAATGCACACAAATTATAAAAATAATATAAAATAAAATTACATTAAATTAAATAGTAATTACAAATAAAAGCAAAAATAATGTAAAAAAATGCACACATATATAGAAATAAATAAATAAAATATAATAAACTATGAAGACAAAACAAATAAAGCATTTTCACTGAAATGTCAAATTATGTTTGCAAATGAGTTTAAAGTCAGTTTTATTAAAAGTGGAATTCAGGAGTAGTTTATTATTTTTTTATTTTTATTTTATATAATTATAAATATGCTGTGTTAAAAAAAAACAAAAAACATTTGCAAACTTGCTTGCATAACTGACTTGATAAAAAAAAAGAAGACAACCTACTTTACTGATGGAAATGAAAAGGTCCCGCCCTCAATCTAAACTGATTGGCTGCTATTTGTGGCGGCCCTCGTGCACTTTATATAGTCGATTCCTATTGGGTCATTGAGTTGTCTGTTACAAAAAAATCTTCTGAATCTAAGGTAGTTTGAATTGTGAAAGTACCGAAGATGAAGCGTTAGATGTTGCTGAATTATTTAAGCTGCGCCTTTATGAAGTGACGGATATCCATCAGTCGGTGGAAAAGAAAGCAAAAAGGGGAAAAAAAACAACAGAAGGAAACCTGAAGATAGCATGAAAGTGAGTAATGAATCGATTCACCAATTAATATGACTGAAGCTAAAGGCTAACTGGCTAACTTGTGAGTAGATCCTAGTGATCTATAGTGAACCACATGGACCAGCTGTGACTCACCACCGCCTTAACTGCTGCTCGCGAAAGCAAACATTTGTTGTTAGTTTTGCAAACATGCAAACAAACACAAATAATAGCTGTTATTGATGAGTTTTAGTGAGTTGGTAAAAATGGTAAAGGGAAAGAGAACTGGGGACTGTAGAAAGGAGCAAATCCGAGCTGTCAGATGGGATCCTACACACACACACACACACACACACACACACACACACAAACACACACAGTGTGTTTTGTGCACAGTGACACTAGTATTTATTTGTGTTTATGTTGAAGACATTTACCCTTTGTTATTGAATGAAGCGCCTCATTGATTAAGACGCAGATAAAAAAAAGTATGAAGTAGTTGTAAAGTTGTAGGTTAAGGAGGAAATAGCTTGTTTTTGCAGTTTGTACAAATCATAAAGAGTTTAATAAGAAGAGCAAAAAATAGTGATCAGTGATTGGTTATTGGGAATGATGTGGATCAGTGATTGGTTATTGGGAATGATGCTGATCAGTGATTGGTTGTTGAATATTGTGGATCAGTGATTGTGAATGTTGCTGATCGGTGATTGGTTGTTGAGATTGATGCTGATCGGTGATTGGTGGTTGTTGGGAATGATGCTGATTCGTGGTTGTTGGGAATGATGCTGATCTGTGATTGGTGGTTGTTGGGAATGATGCTGATCGGTGGTTGGTGGGAATGATGCTGATCGGTGATTGGTTGTTGGTGGGAATGATGCTGATTGGTTGTTGGTGGGAATGATGCTGATCGGTGACTGGTTGTTGACTATTGTGGATCGGTGATTGTGAATGTTTCTGATCAGTGATTGGTTGTTGAGAATGTGGCTGAACAGTGATTGGTTGTTGAGAATGTGGCTTGGTGGTTGATTGAAAGTGATTGGTTCCTAGAAACGATGGTAAACGGTAAATGGTTGAATGTGTGTTGGTGATCTTTGGTTGTTGGTGAATGATGCTAGTCAGTAATTAGGTGTTGGGAATAATTCTGCTCAGTGATTGGTTACTGGGAACAAAGCTGTCCCCTTGTGTACACATGATGTCCTGTTGTAGTCGATTGATTCCTGTCTTTTTCAGCATACTGGTCAGTATTGCAGGTTCGATTAGTGCAGTGCCACTGCTCTGTGCAAAATCTGTTATTTGTTACAGATTATAAGACTTTTTTTAAATGATTACGTCTTAACTTATTCATTTAAACTGACAGTGGGGCAATTTGTTGGCAATTTATTTAAAGGCTTCTCCAGTTTCCGAATGTGTGAATTAGGGTCTGTAGTTTTGCTGCAGGGGTTTTTCATGCTGGCTGGCTGATGGAGGATATTTGCCTCGGAGAGAGAGAAAGCGCATGTAGGCTATTTCTGGCTTTGTGCAATAATATCATCTGGAAATTGAACTAGAATGGTTCTTCATTACACATACTAAAATTATCACACTCACCCAAGCGTGTGCTAAAGACATTAGGACATTTGCAGCTATTTTTTGGAGGACAGTTTTATCTCAAGTCTGGATCAAGCCATGTGGTGAAATTCCCATGAATGTAATTTTACATGGCCAAAAAAAGAAATGCTGAAACACTCGTTCCACTCCTGTCTGCCAAGAACAGTGGGCACAGCTTCACCAAACTGAACAGATTAGAAGAAATAAGGCTGGTGTGTGCGAGAGAGTGAGTGAGTGAGCGTGCGAGAGAGTGAGTGAGTGAGCGTGCGAGAGAGTGAGTGAGTGAGCGTGCGAGAGAGTGAGTGAGTGAGCGTGCGAGAGAGTGAGCGAGTGAGCGAGTGAGCGAGTGAGCGTGCGAGAGAGTGAGTGAGCGAGAGAGTGAGTGAGTGAGCGTGCGAGAGAGAGAGTGAGTGAGTGAGCGTGCGAGAGAGAGAAAGAGAGAGAGAGTGAGTGAGTGAGCACGAGCGAGAGAGAGTGCGAGAGAAAGAGAGAGAGAGCGAGCGCGAGTGAGAGAGCCCAATGTGATATTCTGCTCTTGAATGCTGGGTCTTGTGCATTCTGAGATGCTTTTCAGCCCACCATGGTTGTAGAAGATGGATCTATGAGTTTCTTTTTTTCTGCTGTTAGCTGAAACCTGTTTCATTATTTTTCTCATCAACATCAACGAGTTTCCACCTGCAGAACTGCTTGTCTCTCTGGATGTCTTTTTCATTCCGTCTTATTTCTTCTTGCCCTCTGGCTCGTCCAGCCAGCGCATTTCTCATGCTTTATGGTTGTGGAAGATTTCACGTCTGACGTGTGTGGATGAGACCGAACCCTCTGACATTTCACTGTGTGTTAAGCTCGGCATTTCTGCTTTCAGCCTTATGTAATGTGTAGGTTTTATTCCTGCTCTCGCCCAGGGGCTTAATGTGTGAATGTGTGCGTGTTTCATGTTTGTCTGTATGCTTGTATGTGTGTGAGACTTGTGAGGAGCTGCAAAAGGACGAGCGAGTGTTTTGTGGAAGGCTCGATTTGAACCTTTATACAGAAGAACATTAAAAAGAAACAGTTTTGTGTAATTTCCTGTAATAAAAATGCAGAGGTACTGAAGTTTGAACATTTGGTTGCAAAACTTGAACAGTGCAATTCTTTGTGGCATTCTTGCAAGAAAATAAACCCTGTTAGTCATTAAGTAAAAGGGTGTGTGTGTGTGTGTGTGTGTGTGTGTGTGTGTGTGTGTGTGGTTAAACACCAAAGCTAACTTGACCTATGTATTTTGGCACGCTTTAAAGAGTACACTCAATGAGAACGAGACGGAAATTGTCGATAACGCAGTAGATATCACCTGCAGTCCCACACCTGCTGATACACAGCGACATGAGCTGGTATTTACTCACTAAATAAATAGAGGTTAATGCAAAATAAATGCTGAACGTCAAGAACCCACGTGTATGTCTCATTTCTATCTCCCACGAGTGCACGGTTTAAAAATTATATGATAATAAACTCCAGAGGAGTCCCAATTAAGTCCAGTGTTTTGTTTAAGAGTTAATGATTAACACGACATCACTCCTTATTCATCAGGGCGGCACCGAAACACACAGATTAGAGCTTAGTGTGAATACGGCAAGCCAAACGTGTCAAATGGGAGAATTCACAGCTTCACTTCTTCAGATTGAACAGTGACATACATCATGACGTGTCTTATTTTTTAGTGGGTGTGCCAGGAGGCATGCTGCTCTTTTGTATGTGCAGTTAAAGGTCAGAGGAGTGTCATAGATTACAGCATGGCAGGAAGTCAAATAACTACTCTGTAGAACCGGACCGAACAGAAAAGCATGCTGAACGTGTCAAACATTTAGGCAGCCGGGCTGTAAAAGTAGAAAACCAGGTTAAATTCTACTGTCAGCCAAAAAAGTGGAAGACTGGAAAGATATCAGTTCTTTATCCAGTCTTTAGCTGTCCACGTTCATTATCCTGTAGACCAGGCCTGGCCAACCCGCGGCTCTTTGCCTGGTTTCATGAGGCTCTTACGTTCATAACGAAGTTTGTATTTGTGTCTTTTTAACGTGCGTGTTCACTTCGCTTGAGTTCAATGCGGTATTTTCGTCAAACACGCATGTGAGTGGGATGAAAACACCTCAAAGTTTCCTAGTAGGAGCAAGATCATTTGAGTAAACAATTTTTGTCAAGTTCGCTCTCAAAATGGCAGGGGAAAAAAAGGTGATGTTCATGTGTGCCCATGTGTATGATGCGGCTCTTTGCGGTAACACAGTAAAAAATGTGGCTCTTGGTCTCAGACTATTTGGCCACCCCTGCTGTAGACTATGATTGGGGTCCATGGAGCGTAACACGATCTTGGCCGTCTGTCGTTCTGGCTCGTCCGTCTTGATATTTGACGTTTTGTACGTCCGGACATGCTTTTCTGCTCCTCACATTTGTAAAGAGTAGTTTTTCTTCTTCCTGTCCACTGAATAAACCAGTCTGTTTATTCTCCTTTGACCCCTCGTGCTGCAGGTTTTTTTCTATTTCTACACAATTCTGTGTAAAGACTGTTGTATGCGAAAGTCCCAGGAGATCAGTGGTTTCTGAAAGACCCAGACCAGCTCTTCTGACACCAACAACCACACCAGTGCTTTTATGAAATTATTGGCCTGCCTCAGCCTGCCCCACAGTAAAGTGACAGTTTCTTTACTTGCCCCAAACCGCCCCACGGGTTATGAGACGAACCGTGCATTACTAAACCACAACATGCTCAAAGCCGCTCCGACTTTAATAGGCTTTCCTATTAAAGTGTCCGGTGAGCGTATATAAACTCAGGGTTATTTTCATCCAGCTGCTCTTGCGTCACTCGCTGAATCACGTTTGGTGTTCCTACTTCAGCCTTAATGCTTCTCTTTTTTTTTTTAAATACATTTTTCTTCCTCCCTTCAATACCTCGTGTCTCAGACTTGCCTATAGAGGTCATGAAGAGTTCAAGCGTGACTTCAGGGGCTGTTGCTGTGTCATTTCAGGACACGTTCCTGCTGCGAGTCTTCGACTTACTTAATCCGGCTTTCTCGTTCCTTCGAGAGAAGGATCTTTCGGAGAGGTGTGTGTTTAGAAAGTTAATAATGTGCGTCTGGCAGCACAGGAAAATGCAGCTGGGCAGGATTGTCATTCACACCCTGCCTTTGCTCAAACCTTTCCCCTCGGTGCTCTGATTGGTGCCTGCGCTTTCTAACTACTGATCTGAAGTCAGATGGGTGGGACACGGCACTGTGTGTGTGTGTGTGTGTGTGTGTGTGTGTGTGTGTGTGTACGCGCACAACAGGAAACGAGCGGAGGTTTCAGAGTCGAGCGGGGTTAGTCCGTGGGTGTGTTGTGCTGTCTCGAGTCTCTCTTCAGCCGGACACGGTAAGTTTATTTAAACCCACCTTACATCTCTGTATGGAATTCTCCTGTGTGTTAGCGGCGTGAAGCCGCTGTCAGGCTCTGTGGTGTACGGCGTGGGCGAGCGTGAGCGTTTCCATCCGGCTTCTGCGCGGTGGAATGAGTCACATTTCGATAGCCATCCTTGGCCAGTAAATATAAAGCATCTAGAGAAGACGGAGCTTATTTAGAAGAAGGAGCTGCTTGTAACGCTCTGGGTCTGATCAAGCTGCTGCTACAGCTTATAATCGCTCCAAGTATCTGAAATAACCCGCTTAACTATCAGCACCGATTTGCCATGTCGTCTATCAACGTGTGGGAGGAAAAAGCCAAACTAGAATTGTAGCTTTTTATTAGTCAGAGGTTAGTGTACGGTGAAACAGCAGAGCTGAGCTTGTTCTCTGGATGTGGCTCAAGTCATGGCTTAAGAATCTGGTGACTTCTCACTCGACGCCTCACACTTCTGTGAGGAGCTGTTATATAAACCCCTCCTCATATTTTTGAGATATTGTAGTACGGTCAAAGTCAAATGTCTGTGTGGATATGACGTCTGTAACCGATGGCAAATTTTTAGATTTATTGTTTTTTCTTTTAATTTACAATCAAACAAGTTAATTTCCTGCACAAGATACGATGTCATAGTACAATTACGGTAGTAACTAAGTTTACAGTAACTTCAGTAATTAATAGAAACCTAAATAACAGACTTGATGCTTATTCTTTGTTCTCCTTTTCTAGAAGTGCAGTTTAAAAACCTTGCCTTTTCTTTTAGTTCATTTAGATAAAGTTTTAGACCCCTCCACCTAACTCCGACCAAACTAACTTCATGTCATAATTACGACTTCCCAGAAGCGCTTGAACATCCGGTAAGACTGTTTTTGTGCAGCAAGAATGTCTGTAATTTGGTTGGATTTTTGGTTTTGTTTTGATCTCAATGGAGAGTAAAGGACACGTTTTAAAGGTGGGGTGCACAATGTTTCAAAAATGCTTCAGAAAACTGTGTCGGTCCGACTAACAAAACAAACGTGTAGCCAATGAGCAGAAAGGGGCGTGTCTTGTCAATATGCGGCGGAGAGAGTGTTCAGTGCGTATGTGTGACATTAGCAGAAAGCGATTGAAACATTGACATGGCGGATACCTGCCGTTACCTCTGCCTCGGGTTCTAGGTGTTGAACGTCGTCTTCCGGGTGAAACGGAGCTAAACCTTTCATGGTACAACACACAGTACTACAAAAACACATGTGTATTACCATAGTATTACTTATTGAGTTCATTTATTGATAAAAATACCCCCTCGGCCAGCCGCCCCAGCAGGTTCCGCCATAATAGTTGCCTGGGTTACGGCCTGGGTTGGGGCGTGTTTAAGTGATTTCAAATGTCAACATTGGCTTTCAGAGATCGTGCACCCCACCTTTAAAAGAGTACAAATGAAAGATGTTTTATTTTTTTTTTTTTGTCTCTTTTGGTTTTATGTTTTAATCCTCACACTGATCCACAGGTGATCCAGCGTCCATCAGCTTCATGTGTTCAGTGAAAGTCGAGAGAAAAAACAAACACATCGCTGTTTACTCTGCACTCAGACTGCTGTGTTTTACATGCCTCATTAGTCTTATTACATTTGGATGAATCGCTTTCCATTTGCAGCACTAAACCGTCTGCAGTGCGGCGCTCACTGTGCGGTCTGCGGTCGTCTCTTCTTTTTTTTCCCCAGCGTGTTAAGGAAGACTGTTCGTGGTTTTCATACGTCAAAGAGAAAAAGAAAAGATGCCTTACCCCATTATTACACACACACTGATGCAGACATTCTCACAGTAACCTAACTACCTCTTGGCAAGCGAAATACTTAAGGCTCACATATTAACACTCGAGAGAAACATTTATTAAACTAATTGTAGCTTTGTCTTTAGTTGTAGCTCCGAAGTTCAGTTAACGAGTAAATACTCGCGTATGTTCAGATACGTTGGACCTGTTATGAAGTAAGTACTGCAGTCAATAAGGATCTTTGGCTGCTAGTTTTAAGTGCACGCACTTTGTGCCTACATGGTACTGGTAAGCGTATGTTATCAGACACAGTGCCGTAGTTTAGAGTGTTTGGGCTATGATATCCTCGATAAAGTGTTCAAGGTCTTATTTAACTGTTTAGAAGCACAAGTCGGCGGTGAAGAAAAATATCTAACGATGTAAAATAACATAGTTTTCTCTTACAAAATATTTTCAAGAACTGTTTCTATCAAATTTCTTAACAATGGCCCTCATTCATCAGTTCTTGAGTAAAGGTCAGTGTAAATCTTCGCACAAACCAAATGAAAATTTTATGCCAAGTTTCTTAAATGTGAAAACCTTTGTGCTGGTGCTGGTGACACATATAACAATAGCGAGAAAACAACCAGTGTAATGGCTATGAGTGAGAACAAGGGGAAAGTGGTTTGAAAAGTACAGGTGTAAAATGTGATCCTGCCCATCGACAGAGTTTCTCTGCTACAGCGGCCAAACCATGACAAAGTATTTTAATATACTGTAGTCCAAATGAGGCTGTTTTTAAAGATCTGCTGCCTCTAAGAGCATCAAATATGAAATATTGCAGTAATATCAAATCTGCCCTTTGAATAGCTTCGGCTTACACACACGCGCGCACACACAAAGGACAAGTAAGACCCGTCATTTTTAGGAAATAGTGTGTCTGTCTGTCTGTGTCGTCTGTCTGTCTGTGTTGTCTGTCTGTCTGTCTGTCTGTCTGTGTCGTCTGTCTGTCTGTCTGTCTGTCTGTCTGTGTCATCTGTCTGTCTGTCTGTGTCGTCTGTCTGTCTGTGTCGTCTGTCTGTCTGTGTCGTCTGTCTGTGTCGTCTGTCTGTGTCGTCTGTCTGTCTGTCTGTGTCGTCTGTCTGTCTGTCTGTCTGTCTGTGTCGCCTGTCTGTGTCGCCTGTCTGTGTCGCCTGTCTGTGTTGCCTGTCTGTGTCGCCTGTCTGTCTGTGTCGTCTGTCTGTCTGTGTAGTCTGTCTGTCTGTCTGTGTCGTTTGTCTGTCTGTCTGTGTCGTTTGTCTGTCTGTCTGTGTCGTCTGTCTGTGTCGTCTGTCTGTGTCTGTCTGTGTCGTCTGTCTGTGTCGTCTGTCTGTCTGTGTCGTCTGTCTGTCTGTCTGTGTCGTCTGTCTGTCTGTGTCGTCTGTCTGTGTCGTCTGTCTGTCTGTGTCGTCTGTCTGTCTGTCTGTCTGTCTGTGTTGTCTGTCTGTCTGTCTGTGTCGTCTGTCTGTCTGTCCTCTGTCTGTCCTTTGTCTGTCTGTCTGTCTGTCTGTCTGTGTCGTCTGTCTGTCTGTCTGTTTGTCTGTGTCGTCTGTCTGTCTGTCTGTCTGTGTCTTCTGTCCTCTGTCTGTCCTCTGTCTGTCCTCTGTCTGTCTGTCTGTCTGTGTCGTCTGTGTCGTCTGTCTGTCTGTCTGTCTGTCTGTCTGTGTTGTCTGTCTGTCTCTCTGTCGTCTCTCTGTGTCTCGTCTGTCTGTGTCGTCTATCTGTGTTTCTGTGTGTCTCGGTCTGTCTGTGTGTCTGTCTCTTAGTTTACCTGTCTGTAATATATTAGCTATTATACGGTATGTGTATACTGTCTATATTGTGTGTGTATATTCTGTATGTATACTGTCTATATTATATTTCCTTAGTACCATTTAGTAAACGGCTTTATTAAAAGGTTCACATAAAATGTAGGGTCTAAAAATATAGATCTAAAGACAGCTCAAAAAAGTATTTTATTTGTGTGGATAATATAGTAAAAAAATTGTGTGGATTTCTTCTGTAGCATTTAATCTCTACTGTAAAGTAGATGTTCGAGGGTAAAGGGTTCAGTGTGTGTGCTCTTTTCTTAATGCTGTGTTTAATGAAGCTGTAAGAGCAGACATCATTTCTCTATACTCGTCTATAATCCACACCAGATGGGTTGACCAGGATTTTCTGGAGGGCTGATTGCGGTAGATAGACTCACTTGATTGGGTGGGGAAAAAAATGGATGAGTGGATGATAAAGATAGAAGGAAAATGGTGATTATACACTGATTAACCTAGAAACCTGGAAAACACAGCCTACATATGTTCCATTCAAACTCTGATTCTGGTAATTATATAAATTAGCAAGAGTATTTGCTTCTTTCCAAACAAAACTGGGCTTCTCATCATTCTGCATGAGCAATCTCAGCACTCCATATCCACTCGCTGCTCCCTGGGTGGCAGCACAGCAATGACATGCAGTGAGAAGGTCAAACGCTGGGTCTTAATAAGGTCTCTGCTTGTATTTTCTGTTCATTACTATCTCATCCATTCTCGTTAGTCAGCCTGCCAATTTCCGAGCCTGTGGAGAGCTGCAGATTGGCCCAGGCAGGGGGACGAGACTTCAGCCCTTTAAACCACATGCTCTTCTTTTAGCTTCAGATCTGAGAGACTTCTCCATTGTGTCATGCGATTCATTTCCATTGCAATGTTGAGGAATGTTTTTTCTAAACTCTGCTGTTCTTTCCACAAGGGCCCAAATGAGTCACAATGGACTGAATGTTTTGGTGTGTTTTTAGTCTCCAAGTCACCATCTGTCATGAGTTATATAGTGACCACTGGTGTACTGGATTGAGCAGAGTCTCACACAAACAAACACACACACACACACAGCAGTCCTGACCGGTGACATGTTTGATTTTCTTTGCCAGCGGTTTTTAGGCTTTTATAAAGCATAGCCATTCTTCTTCTTCCTCTTCTCATTCGTCGTCTTCTTCTTCTTCCTCTTCTCATTCGTCTTCTTCTTCTTCTTCCTCTTCCTCTTCTCATTCTTCTTCTTCTTCCTCGATATTGTCATTAGCCACATCTTTGTGTGCGCAAACAATTTTATTCCCTGGATACGGGACCCTGTCTTGTTCTTATCCTCCTGCACATCGAACATTTGAAGCATCTCCCATTTGAGAGACGTAGGCATTTTCCTGGAAGGTTGTTAATGGCATTCTGTGTGTGTCAGATGTTTAGAAGTGCTGAGCACCATGAGAGACGGAGCTCAGTCAGGTCATTAGCTCTTCCTCGATCTAATTGGCCGATTTGCAGACATACCCAGAGCGCCTTGGTGTAATTATGTCTTTTGTAAGCGTGTGTTCTGTCATCACTGTCGTAAGAAACACAGAAATGACTGTCTTCTGCGGAGCAACACACACGACAGGATGTGAATGGTGGCAACGTGACAACTTCTGAAGCCTTTTATTTGGAGAAGTACACGGAGCCCAATCAATGCTCGAATAGCAGTTTATTCAGTGAAGTGGTGTAAAATTGTCTTTCTTTCAACCGGCGTCCATGCTCCACTTTCTTGTGTATAGCATGACGTGGCACGCTATTTCAGGAGTGATGTGGTTATATAAAATGAGACCGGAGTACTGTGCTGGCTGCTGCAGTGCTTTGTGCGTTAGACTTCATACAGACGTATGGACCATACAAGGACCTTTTCCAACTCTTATGAGTTCTGACTTGAACGTTGAGAAGCTTGGATACAGAAGTGACGCACTTTTAACTGCTGAATGTAACGTAAGTAATGTTAAGTCAATTCAATTCAAATTTATTTGTATAGCGCTTTTAACAATTGACATTGTCTCAAAATAGCTTTACAGAACATAAACATAGAACAAAAGGTTAATATAAAGAATAATATAAAGATTAATATAATATAAAAATTCAAGATTAATATTAGATATATTTAAATGTGTTTGTATTTATCTCCAATGAGCAAGTCTGAGGTGACTGTGGTGAGGAAAAACTCCCTTGAATCGTAAAGGAAGAAACCTTGAGAGGAACCAGACTCAAAGGGGAACCTCATCCTCATACGGGTGACACTGGAGGGTGTGATTATAAATATACAGTCTGATAAATGTTGGATTGATGATGAGGTTGTTGTCCTCAAAGACCATTTGGAGTTGGTATCTCCTCTTAGTATGTCCGAATACTTCGAGTCCACTTGGAGCTGGTAGATCTCTGGATTTCTCACGATCCTCACAGAGTCAGCTTCATCTCCGTGGAAGTCCAAAATCTTCATGGCACGGAAGACAATCGGAGCTGGTACATTTTGTGGATGCCTCGGGATGGTAGAATGTGAGAAGCAGTGGCGAGGAATTAGCGTAGCTGCTGTTGATTAATATTAGCGAGCACTAGATGATGATGTGCATTTGGCCAGATGTAATAGAGCACAAGATTATGGGATGTATTATGTGTACGCCTGACTCAAGGGATATGTCTGTAATCTACGTTTAATCTGGGAAAGTGTGTCTGAGCACCTGGAAGACTATTCCAAAATCTGGTTATCAGATTATTCCATAATCCCGAAGACTATTCCAAAATTTTGATATTCTGGGAACTACCAGAAGTCCTGAGTTTTGTGATCTCAGAGAGCGTGAAGGATTGCAGTGTGTTAGAAGACTAGTTAATAAAGCATTTAGAGCCTTGTACGCAAGTAGCAGCAGTTTATAATCGATTCTAAACATAACAGGTGGCCAGTGTAGAGATGATAAAATTAGGGTTATATGGTCATACTTTCTTGTCCTGGTAAGAACTCTGGCAGCTGCATTTTGGACTAACTGTAGCCTATTTATTAAAGATGCAGGACAACCACCTAGTAATGCATTACAATAGACCAGTCTGGAGCTCATGAATGCATGAACTTGCTTCTCAGCATCAGATACAGACAGGATGTTTCTTAGCTTAGGCAATATTTCTAAGGTGGAAGAAGGCAGTCTTTGTAATATGGGCGATATGATTCGAAAGACAAGTTGCTGTCTAATAAAACACCCAGGTCTTTCACAAGCTAGTAGTTCTAGTACATCCCTCTAAATGGAAGTGGAAATGTGAGAGCTTCTGTGTATTGGTTTTTGGACCGATAAATAGTATTTCTGGCTTATCAGAATTTAACAACAGAAAATTACAGCTCATCCAATCTTTTAACTCTTTAACGCAGATGTTAAAGAGTTAAAATAAAGATGTTGTTCTCCTGTAAGAAGGAGCTCAGTTAAACAAACACAACCTTTTCTAGTATTTTAGACATAAACGAAAAGTGTGAAATAGGTCTGTAATGTGAAGGTTCATTAGGATCTAAAGTAGGTTTCTTAATGAGGGGCTTAATAACTGCCAACTTGAAGGATTTAGGGACGTGACCTAAAGATAACGAGGAGTTAATAATATTGAGAAGAGGCTCATCAGCTTTATGTAACACTTTCTTTCATTCATTCATCCATTCATTTTCTACCGCTTATCTGAACTACCTCGGGACACGGGGAGCCTGTGCCTATCTCAGGCGTCATTGGGCATCAAGGCAGGATACACCCTGAACGGTGTGCCAACCCATCGCAGGGCACACACACACACTCATTCACTCACGCAATCACACACTACGGACAATTTTCTAGAGATGCCAATCAACCTACCATGCATGTCTTTGGACCGGGGGAGGAAACTGGAGTACCCGGAGGAAACCCCCGAGGCACGGGGAGAACATGCAAACTCCACACACACAAGGCGGAGGCGGGAATCGAACCCCCAACCCTGGAGGTGTGAGACGTTTATGTAACACTTCTTTCAGTAAATTAGCTGGAATGGGATCGAACACACATGTTGTTGATTTAGCTGTAGTAATAAGTTTATCTAACTCTTCCTGTCCTGTACTTGTAAAGCACTGTAGTTGTGAGTGTAGAGCTTTAGGTGAGACTGGGTCACGAGATGCTGTCAGGGGTTGAACATCAACTATTTTGTTCCTGATACTTTCAATTTTAACATTGAAGAGTCTCAAAGTCCTCACTACTGAACTCTGATGGAATAGTGTGTTCAGATCTCTGTTTTATTGTTAATCTAGCCGCTGTGCTAAATACAAACCTGGAATTGTTCTGTTTATTTTCTATGAGTTTGTAAATTAATGGAGACACAGGAGAATAATGACATGTCTAGTATACATGATATTATCTTGTTGGTTTTAAAAAAATATGCTAATATTTATCAATTTAATTAAATTGGAATAAAACAAAACCTGATTGTCGTTTTTGTTTCCGTAACGTTTCCCAGTTTTCATCCAAAGTAGCTTATTTAGGATTTCAGCGCATCATTACAAGAGCTTTCAATACAGCCTTTCTACATAAGATTTGAACCTTAAATGTCTGGTATAATGAATGAGTATGTATAATTACAGCTCTGGTGTCATATTCACAAGTTTTCACAGCCTTGCATTCACACTAGTAAACATTTCAACCGAGTCACGTGTAGTCACGTGTGGCCATCTAGAAACCACTACTGTTTGTGGGTCTGCAACGTGGTAACATTAGCAAAACCTGCTAACTGGACTAGATATGTACACTCAACAGAAGCCTCTGTTCTACTCCTTTCCAAATTTTATGACTTCAGGTTGTATATAACAGGATAATATGCATCTGCAGTATTCCATTTGTGTGCATCAGGCAGTAAATGGGAACTAACTGCAGATAGGAGGAAAAGTTTGAGTTACTGTTACTTCTCCTTTTGGAATAGCAGCAAAGACCATTCATCAACAATACATGTTTTGCTAAGTGTCTCAAAAACTGCTTCTGAAATAGCCAAGAGGAAATTTTACTAAACGATACGATTTTACTAACACCTTGTGCTACAGGTGACCGAGTGATGTGAATGAATATCAGAGATAGGGGACTCGAGTCATATGACTTGACTCGAGTCAGACTTAAGTCGCAAATTTGAGACTTGCTTGACAAATATTAAAAAAAGACTCGACTTGACTTTGACTTGACATTCATGACTTGAGTCTTGACTCGGAATTGAGTTAAATGATTCAGAGACGGGGGACTCGACTTGACCCGAGTCAGACTTCAGTCACAAATTTGAGACGACTTGCTTGACAAATATTAAAAAATGACTTTGACTTGACATTCATGACTTGTGACTTGCACATGTGTGACTTACTCCCACCGCTGATGAATATTATCACAAATCGGCAAACGTTTTATTTTACCGGCTAATGTGTTATCTTGGGGGGAAAAAATCCTTTAATGCCAAATCTATTTTACAAGGTCCTTTTAAATTAATAAGGTATTTTTCTGAAAATTCATTTCAGAGGCGAGTTTGAACTTTACTGCATAGTAGGATTGTTATAAGGTGAACTGCTAAGATGATAAGCTCTAGCATTACTTGCATGTTAATAACAAATAACAATAAAATACATAAACAACAATAATCTAGTAATATAACACAACCAGAACGAACTGAAATGTTCACAACCTCACAGTTAGAGACGCAAGTGTCCCTTGTCAACAAGAATAGACGGGTAACTAGCATCCTTTTAGCCATTGTTGATTTAACTTTATCAACATTCCACTGCTATTGTTTGTGGAGGTTCCTCCATCTTGTTTTAAAAGAAGGCTTTGATGCTTCTCATCAGACCACAATAACCATATTCCACATTAGCTCACAGATGTTAGCCAGACCATGGTTTCGTAGTCATGTTAAACGTGATGTAATGGAAAAAAAGACAAACGTGTGTAGCCTCACCCCATTTAGCATCAGCTACATTGTGGAGTTTGTAGCTGGGATTCATGACTAAAGTTCCTACCAGAGTCACTCTCACCCATACGCCCACATCATTTTTCATACTTACACACTTCAATTTTTACTTGCATTAGCGAGTGAAACACTCACACTGTAGAGCCTGCTCGAGTGGTGCATTCTCAAAACCTCAGTCTGTGGCTGTAATGCGGCGTGGCGAGTGACCACATCCTGTACTAACTCCGTGCTGTGTAAAACCTTGTTATTGAATATTTCCATTGACTTGATTGTGCCATGGGTCGCCAGCAGGAGATGTTCAGGATTGTTTAAATCCTGGTTTGTTTTTGTCCTCGATGCAGATCTCATGCAGGTCACAGCAGAACACAGCACTCGCACTTGCATGGACCACAATATCCTGTTTTCTTCAAGGTGGTCTCAGCCTGCATTCACTGGTTCAGCTGCAGGGAGGAATTGATTAGACTCGGATTCATCTTTATTGCACCAGGTGAACCAAACATGGTACGTGATTCGGGTTGTAATTTGCGAGCCCAAGACACAAACTCGATCAAAAAGACAGCTGAGAACTGTATCACCTCAGAAACACTGTGTGATCTCTGTATTTCTGGACTGGTGAACCAGAAGGGAAGAGGAACACTGGAGGAACAACAAGCAGTAGCCTTTGTCACATTTTACTGGATGAGGCACAGTGTAAGCTGGTATAAGTGAAGAATAGAATTTCAAAGTTGGGATCAGAGCACAGGGATAGACATAAAGCGCTGCCCAGGAGCAGAGAGGGTTAAGGGTCTTGTTTAAGGGCCCAGTAGCGCCGGTCTGTCCGCACATCCGTTTTCCCCATCACTATGTTTCTGTTCAATTTACAAGTGGTTTCATATTTCCACACCCTTCCACATCCAGACTTTTTGCTTTCAGTCTACTTTGTTAACATTATTCGTAGATCTTGCGCTCTAATTGTAGCTCTGACACACAACTCACTGTCCTGGTACTGAGTTTGATCATCTCGCAAGCCTGGTATGTTGTTTTCTAGTCTTGCGAGCCTGGTACACCGTTAGCTGATCTTGTAGGTCTGGTACTCCAATCCCATCTCTATTCTGTTAATTCTCTAATCATTTATTTAGCACAAACTCGAGCCATTTTTCTGATTGTACTTTTTGGCAGAGGATTGTATCGATGATCACGGACTGCATGTTTCTGTCCAATTTTCGAATGGTTTCATATTTCCACCCTGCTTAGAACCAGACGTTTGACTGCGCATTAAGCTGATTAATTTGTCTGTTTTTAAAGCACCCTCAATAACAGGAACTCTCTGGACTTCCCCTAAGGTTTAATATCTGCTTTTATTGTATGCTTTTTAAGCTTTATGAATCCTTTTAGGACTGAAACAATGAGATTTAAGATTATAATTGATAGCTACAGCATGCCCTTTGCTAATGACACAAAACGGCTTGCATAAGCAGGAAATCGAAGCTTGTGGCTGTTTACTTATTCTTTCTTTTTGCTGAGATGATTTGGTTTGTGGTTTTTGTATGTGTGCATGCCCATTGTACGCATCATCGTCTTTTAAGATGTGTGTTTGCTTTACACGAGCTGTCCAACAGGTTGTGAGGGGGGGAAAAAAAAGTTTGCTTTCCTGCTTTTTTTTCTGTACGCCAGTTCAGTACACATGCCACATGCACACAACAGGTCCATCTTGTTATAAATTAATTCTACTCTTTCCTGCCAAGCTGAGGAGGTAATGAAGGATTGATGGAGTTTTACACAAATCTCTTTTCAGTCTAGAAGGGCCTAAAAGTGATGGTGCCAAACAAAAAGTCTTCGGATGGAGAAGGTTTTAGAGAAAAAGGAGAATTGGTGCATTTCTGCATGTGTACAACCTTTTGAGCATGGGAAAAATAAATGGGTGACAAGTTTGAGACGGGAGGTGCAGTTAAACCAGAATTCACACCTGACTGTTACTGTTAGCATGGATTTTGTATAACGTGGATTTTGTATGAGTCATTAGAGACTTTTGTTCACCTCAGAACAACCTTTGATTTCTGAATACTTTAGTTTTTATTTAGAGCGTTTAACCTGTTGAGTGTGAATCCTGATGTTGCCACTGAAACCCGATGATACCACACTGTACAAGGGTGGCTTGCAGGACTGGTACTCCACTCGCAGGACTGGTACTCCACTCGCAGGACTGGTACTCCACTCGCAGGTCTGGTACTCCACTCGCAGGACTGGTACTCCACTCGCAGGTCTGGTACTCCACTCGCAGGACTGGTACTCCACTCGCAGGTCTGGTACTCCACTCGCAGGACTGGTACTCCACTCGCAGGTCTGGTACTCCACTCGCAGGACTGGTACTCCACTCGCAGGTCTGGTACTCCACTCGCAGGACTGGTACTCCACTCGCAGGACTGGTACTCCACTCGCAGGTCTGGTACTCCACTCACAGGACTGGTACACCGCTCCCAGTTCAAACACTCCAGACAGATCTGGCACTCCACCAGCAGGTCTGGCACCTACAAGGCTACTATTTTGCTTACAGGTGAATCAGTCCTAGCAGTTTAACTCCCTCCTGGGATGTCCAAGTCTTTCCGGTTTAAAACTTGCAGATGTAGAACGAAACTCTTGTGAGTGCTGGTGGTGTCACAGGAGGTTAGAGTCTTCCATGATGGTCTGCAAACGATCATCTTAATCTAACTCCATGCTTCTTTTACTAGTTAATAAAACCCTGATGGACAAAACCAAAGACCTCCTTTTTTTTGTCTTTGACATTTTTCTCAGACATGTAATACCTTCTGGAAGATAAATTAGTTTGATTTCTTGGATGGCATCTGGCTCACTCCCTAAACAAAATTCCCTAGTTCCCTGCACTGCCTCCATGTGTGGTTAAAGTTAATACCAAAATAGCAGATACGTCAGTTGTATTTTTTTTTTTTTTTTAACTGCAGGCTGTAAATCTGACCTGACCGAGATGCCGTGAGTGCTGAGAGAGAAAGAGTCGATGTGTATCAATATTGAATATGAATTCTTGGTCTTCTTCTTTTTCTTGTTCTTCATGATCTCCTCCTTCTTCATTTTCTTCATGTTCTTTCTTCTTCACGATACACCATCTTGCTTTCCCTCTTCTAATAATTCTGGATTATTAGTTTTCTTATAGTTCTTGTTGATCTTAATTATGATTCTTCTTGATGTTCTTGATCTCGATTGCACATGATGTTAATGTTCTTCTGGAACAATCCTGACTCTACTGATCAGTTATCTGTGTGAAAAAGCCTTATGTACTTGTCCCAATATCTGTCACTAACTTCTGTTCTGTCTGGTCCATTCTCACTCACCCCACAGCGAAATGTCTGAGCTCTCGTTTTCTGGCCTGCTTTTAATAACGTCTGTGCCAAAGTGAAAGATTTCTAAGATTCTTGTTTCCATACGCAATGGCTGAGTCCCGAGTTTCGCTGGCAGCTGATGGAAGATTTTATTAACCCTACTCATACAGATTATCTCTCATCCTGAAATGACTGCATTACTAAGCTCGCAAATCTCCTGCAGGAATCTGAAGCACTTAATCCTTCAGTAAGACCAAAACTCCACACGCCACCCTACATAATCCATCGTCTTTTTTTTGAAATATACACAAATTATTCAAACAGGATGCCATTTAATAACTCTTAAATGTACCAACGGTGTAGCTTCAGCCGTATCTGTGAAGAGTTTAGCGTGAGTTTGGCATTGGCAGGTTTTTTACTTGGTGCTCAATTGCATCAGGATCTAATCCTCTGATGCCGGGTGTTAACTGAAGCAAGCGTGTGTTTAAGCTTTCTGGGTATTGCGCAAACAAAATCACGAACAGAAACCGACACAGTCTGTGGTTTTCGTTCAAATGTCAGTTTGCTGATTATTAAAATGGTCATCAGAACTCCAGGGGTCTGTCCCAAATCCAATACCTGTACACTATTCTACAGCAATGTGTAGCATAAATAGAGATGAAGTGCACTTCAAGTCCCTGATGATGCACTTATTCAACTAAAAACGTGCGGGATGTTGGACACTTCCTGCACTGAACGCTCACAGCTTTGCTTACATGGTGTAAGAGGGGCGGGGCTGCCAGACACTGCTTTTCTCGCAAGGGGTCGCCGGCGGCGAATCATCAGTTTCAACCTAACTGAATCATCGGCATCCTCGACTCTCGCACCAATTACCTTCATATCCTCATTTAACACATCCATATATCTCCTCTTTGTCCTTCCTCTTGTCCTCTTATCTGGCAGCTCCATCTCCAACACCCTTCTAACATAACCATCTCCCTCCTCTGTACATGTCCAAACCATCTCAATCTATCCTCTCTGACCTTGTCACCAAAACAGCCAACCTGATCCGTCCCTCTGATGTGCTCGTTCCTAATCCTGTCCATCCTCGTCACTCCTAAAGAGAACCTCAACATCCTCATCTCTGCTACCTCCATCTCTGCCTCATGTCTTTTCTTCACTGCTTCAGTCTCTACCCCATACAGCAGAGCATTTTCACTAAAATAATTGGCGCCCCCCTGCTCACACTCCAGGACTTGTACGACACAAGAACCAGAAACCGGGCAGGAAAAATCACTACTGACCCTTGGCACCCTGGACACAACCTCTTTCAGCTCCTCCCTTCAGGCAGGCGCTACAGAACTTTGCTTACTAAAACTGCCAGACACAGGAACAGTTCCTTTCTCCAGACAATCACCCTGATCAGCAACTCACCATAATTTTATTCACTGCTTCTTATCATAAGGACTGCATTATCAGGACTGTCAGTCATCACATCATCTGTATATTACACACTACTGCTGCTGTATATTGTACAAAAAGCATAACATTGCACAATATTGTTATTTGCACTCCCACACTTTATGTACATAACTGATAGTTCATATTCTATATTCATATTTTATACTCATTCTGTCTATATTGTATCTCATCGTCTGCATTGTTTTCTTCTATAGTTTGTATAGTATAGTGTTATTTATGTCTGTACTTTTGAGTCACAAACTGCTGAAAACATATTCCTTGTGTGTGTCAACACACTTGGCCAATAAATCTGATTCTGATTCTGAAATCTAAAGCCTGTTGCGTCACATCACCTGCATCACAGGTGATGACGTTTGGCGTCATCACCTGGGAAACGACTTAAACTCCCGTTTTGCAGAAACCTTTAGTGTTTCATTAGAGAAGCTAACATTAACACACACTAGACGCTAGGGCGTATAGCGCAAGTGCGTAATGGAATGGATTTCTGTAGAGAAATGCTTCGGATTTGAGTTCGTATATGACATTCATGCAACACGTGTCAGTCTGAGCTTCTGCTCTTCACAACTTCGGTCACTTACTTCATGGGTTTCAAGCCCTTTTTTTTTCTGTTTTTAGACTGTAGCAGCTCAGCAAGCATCCACCAAGTATGTGTAGTCAAAAACATGGAGAATGTTTCAGAGCAGGGGGAAAGGAAGTGTATCGCAGTCCCTCATATCCATTTATAGTCAACAAATGACT
>NC_083480.1:13695103-13715103 GCF_030014155.1 Tachysurus vachellii
CAGACACTAGTCCAGTGAAAGAGCCCTAAACACACACACACACACACACACACGGACATTCTACTCAAGCTGTTATACCAGCAAACACCGCCACATCATATCTGCTGTTCTGCCTCCTCCAACACCAAAACGTTTCTCTAACAGTTTTCTGGAAAGGCAGCAACGTTTACACACGAGGAGGAAATCTCAGTGTTGAGCAAAACGTACGCGCGTGTGTGCATGTGAGTGCGTGTGTGTGCGCTTGTGCGTGGGGCTGCCTGGGAAAACCAGTCACATGGTGAAATTTTGCAATACAGATCGTTGTGAAATCCACAGCTTTTTCTCTTTGTGTGCATTTTTGTTCTTTGTTCTTTTTTTTTTTGTAGAAATCTACTCGGGATTGGTCGATTTTGCACGCACGTGATTTCTTCTTATAAACTCCTACCAGTGAAGAAAGATATCTAATGACTTTCTGTCGTAGCTGTATTCATGTTTCACACACACACACAAACGCTGGACAAATGTTGCGATGTCACACGACGCGTCTCGGATCAGTTCTGCAGAAAATCTGCGGCTGTCCTGTAAAATTGTAAGTTTGTCCGAAGATCACAGATTTCGCTTGATTTTGTGTTCATTCCTGCAATCGCAGAATCGACCGAGAACGCCGTCAAAGCATGACGTCGAGTGTGTGAGGAAATGAACATGTCGGTTACAGGAAGATATTCTGAAGGATAAGATCAAG
Source organism: Tachysurus vachellii (assembly GCF_030014155.1). Taxonomy (NCBI): domain Eukaryota; kingdom Metazoa; phylum Chordata; class Actinopteri; order Siluriformes; family Bagridae; genus Tachysurus; species Tachysurus vachellii. The sequence continues at coordinate 13,695,825 of NC_083480.1, forward strand.
ATTTCTGATGCTTAAGGAAGGTTTCGAAGTGTGATCTAGAAAGAATAACAATTTGATTTTTTGATTATGTAGCGCTGCTTTCACTTAACTGGTACACCACCAGTTTTCGCCACTTTACCATGCATGATAACGTTACCATTAGGATTCGAGACTACTGGGAAACAAACTGCGAGGGACGGAAGGGAAACGAGGACACGCACGACTGGCCTTGAGTAGAGACGCTAAACTGTGCACACACATTTCATTACTAATTGCTGTCTGTGCTAATGAGGGCCTAAATGTGTCCTGATATTAAAATGTAGCACACTGTAAGCCGTGTGTGAGACAGCGTGAGCGTAGGTGTGAGACGAGACCAATCCCCACACCCTTGGGACGATTTAGGGGAATCGCAGAAAGGTGTAATCACAGGACGACAGCGTGAGCTCCAGTTACGAGTCTGAATGAGGAATGAATTTAGGAGATTACTGGTCTTCTAGCAGTGTCTGAGGGAAAGATTATTGCTGTTTACTGCCGTGTGTGTGTGTGTGTACATACATATCAGTCATGCGCTTCTTATTATATCATCCGGCTAGATTTTAACTCTACGTTTAAATATGACAGTATTTTTTTCCGTCATTTAATGAATTGTTTCATGTCACTGTGTATGTAAAATCGTGCGTCCTATGTCCACGTGGGAAGATGGAAGACGAGCTGAATCTGAACATCATGTGAGCCACTATTTTATTCAGGCTCTGCGTAGTTAGTGCCGTTTCTCCTGGGTGGGGGAAGTAGGCGGGGTGGAGAGATGGTGTTCATTTCTCTCTCTTCCTTGTCAATCAGTGCAACACCAACCAATCATAGAGCTCCTGTTTGTGGAAGAGGGAGGATCCGCTTTGCTCCAAGTGTGCTTACCTGTGACGTAGCTGTGAAAAGCTGCGGTTGCCCCCTGTAGCATGAGGAGAGAAGATTAGCTAGTGAAAAATGCATTAAAAAGTTCACAGGTGTAATTACGAATAGTTCTACAGTCCTCCAGTGAATACAGGGCTAGAAACAACACTGTCTGTGTGTGTGTCTGTCTGTGTGTGTGTCTGTCTGTGTGTGTGTGTGTCTGTCTGTGTGTGTGTCTGTGTGTCAGTGCATTGCACTGATGTACGTTTTGTGAGTTAGACAGGTAATTGCTCTGCTCTGTCTCTGTCTCAGCTCTTGGAGCCGGTGTGTCACCAGCTGTTTGAGTTTTACCGGAGCGGAGAGGCTCATCTTCAGCGCTTCACCCTGCAGTTCCTGCCTGAGCTGGTGTGGAGTTACCTGTCTGTGAGCGCCGGACGCAACCCTCACCACAGCGGCTGCATCGAGGCTCTTCTGCTCGGCATCTACAACCTGGTCAGTAAAGACGCCGCACAGCTCCGGCTTTGCGCTTGTGTGTTGTGTCCGTATACTGTAGATGTACAATTATATGGTGTGAAGTCCAATCTGGGCTGATTTTAGGCACGGCATCATGGCTTGAACGGAGTTGTGATGATGTCACGCGATGCGTGTTGCGATGCCACACGACACGTCTCAGCAAAAACCTTCAGTAACGGGGAAAATTTTGCAAGCTTCCTCAATATCGGAGTTTGCTTTGATTTCGCGGTCCTTCCTGCAGTGGTGAAATAACAGAGCGACTGGAATACGGATGTGCACAGTTTCAATATTAAATCTCACCACCAGGATGTAACTCAACTCTATATAACTCGATTACAGCTGTATTCCCGTCGCCTCGGTCTGAGCTGAACAGGCATTAAAACAAGATTTAAGTGTAGCTGATTAGATTGAAGTTTTTTTTATAGACCAGCCCGTATTAGCTGAAAAGGGAAACCCAGGAGGAGGATCTCTGCATCTGTCTGCAGCCTTTTATACTCGCTCTCCTGCTTTCTCTTCTCTCCGGGCCTCTGAATAACAGAGTAGGTCAACTGCCAATCAAGGGGCATCCACAGCATCAGGAGGCGTTTAATCATCCTGACGTTATTGACTCCACAGTCGCCCCCCTGTGCCCTGAAATAACCCGCATCCTCATGTCCGATAAAGCCTTAATATGGGTAATGGGAACGCCGCTCCGTTCATCTGTTCTCCCACACAGAGATCTCTCACACACACATTACAGATACTATCTTGTAAACACACACAGACACACCAGTGCTGTTATTTTCAGTCTGTGGAAATGTTGTCCTCTCTTCTTTTACGCTGACTGACCATAATGGCTTACTCTGTCCCCGATGGGAACGTTTCCTCTGCTGGATTCGGCTCATTCACACACAAAGACGCATTGTTTTGGGATCGTAAAACATTAGCCGTTACATCAGCGCCAGAAAGCCTGCATGAATCTCATTGAAATCTGGAATCTCATTGAAAACCAAATGGAATGAAACTTATCATTTGTTTGTTTAGATTTTTAGGAGAACGGCTTCAGAAGAGACCGAGAAACGACGAATTAAAGCCGATTTAAGTTTCTGGAATCTGATTGGTCATTATTTCTAACAGCAGCAGCTCAGACAGTAGTTCCGGTTGTGGTTGTTTATATTTGTTTGGTTCTATAGTAACAGTTAGAAGTACAGTTCTGGTGTGTCCTAATAAAATGAGCTGCCATTATCAATCCACAAAGCAACAACCAAAACAGCAACATCATATCATCATATAAAACCCTTAAAGCGTGTTTAGTAAAATGTACGGGGTTGTCTGTTTTTGTTTTGTTTGCATTTCTACTGTTTTTACATGTTTAAAGTCTGTTTTCTGTTTCAGGAAATAGTTGATAAAGATGGTCAAAGCAAAGTGTTATCCTTCACCGTCCCCTCCTTATCCAAACCATCAGTGTACCATGAGGTAGATTCAGACAGCTTTACTTCTTTATCTCTCTTCATCTTGTGTCTGTATCTTACCACATTTACCACTATATCTTACACCTATATCTAAAATCCCCCTTCCCCTCTTGTAGCCTTCTGCCATCGGCTCCATGGCCCTAACCGAAGGAGCTCTAGCCAATCACGGGCTTAGTCGAGTTGTTTACAGTGGACTGCACCTCCAGAGAGAGACGTTCACAGCGCAGAACAGGTGGAGCTGCTCATCAAACTTTCAGCGCATTCATTCCATCCATCTATTATTCAGACATCAATGAGGATTGTTAATGCAGGCTTTAGTGTGTGTGTCTGTGTGTGTGGGTCTGTGTGTGTGTGGGTCTGTGTGTGTGTGTGGGTCTGTGTGTGTGTGGGTCTGTGTGTGTGTGTGGGTCTGTGTGTGTGTGGGTCTGTGTGTGTGTGGGTCTGTGTGTGTGTGGGTCTGTGTGTGTGTGTGTGTGTGTGGGTCTGTGTGTGTGTGTGTGTGTGGGTCTGTGTGTGTGTGTGTGGGTCTGTGTGTGTGTGTGTGGGTCTGTGTGTGTGTGTGTGGGTCTGTGTGTGTGTGTGGGTCTGTGTGTGTGTGTGGGTCTGTGTGTGGGTCTGTGTGTGTGTGTGTGGGTCTGTGTGTGTGGGGGTGTGTGTGTGGGTCTGTGTGTGTGGGTCTGTGTGTGTGGGGGGGTGTGTCTGTATGTGTGTGTCTGTGTGTGTGTGTGTGTCTGTGTGTGTGTGTGGGTCTGTGTGTGTGTGTGGGTCTGTGTGTGTGTGTGTGGGTCTGTGTGTGTGGGTCTGTGTGTGTGGGTCTGTGTGTGTGTGTGGGTCTGTGTGTGTGTGTGTGTGGGTCTGTGTGTGTGGGGGTGTGTGTCTGTGTGTGTGTCTGTCTGTCTGTGTGTGTCTGTGTGTGTGTTTCGAATGTTGAAACCCCCAACGTCGAAGTTCCTTTTTATGTTTGTTAATAACGTGATGTGTTCATGTTCAAATGGTTTGAAAGGAATATAAAAGAAAGTATTGTTTTCAAGATTGAATTTCCTGGTATGATGATGATGATGATGATGATGATGTTTCCTGTCAGGTTTGAAGTGCTGACGTTCCTGCTGCTTTGCTATAATGCTGCTCTGAGCTACATGAACTGTTCTTCCCTCCAGTCTCTGTGCCGGCTCAGCTCCAGGTTACACACACACTCTCACACACTCTCACACACTCTCACACACACTCACACACACTCACACACTCATAAACGTAGGGACTAAGCACATTTCTTATTATTTTCTTAAGCACACTAAGAACATTTCTTTAGAGACATCTGCAAATACGCGCAGTAACCGAATACGACATCACGTCATCTCTTCACGATATAAATTCTCTGGGCACAGTTCAACACACTCGAACTTAATCCGTATTAATACGACACCGAGCTCACGTTTCCGGTCTCCAGGATTCGTATGCGTTTGAATAAAAGTCAGTGGAAGGAAAGGTGTAGCGTCTGAACTGAGGTCCTTATGCTGTAATGCATCTCACGTGTTCAGGTGACCGATACATACTAAAGATATCAAAGGTGTTTGTTTAAGGATTAAATTAACAGCATCACACAAGCATCAAGACTGAATATTTAACCACATAAGTATAACATTCTGATACTATATAGTGATTAATATCAACTAAGTGAGAGTTGACCTGTTTATTGATGTTTAAGGTGCTTGTGGTAAAATTAGCTCTCTATTCTTATTCATCTTCATCTGACAAGCGCTCGTATTGTAATTCAAATCTTTTTTTTTTTTTTTTTTTTGCTTTGCGAGCGTAAAGATAATTCATGTCTGGTGAACACCTGAAACCCTTAGAAGTGCCACCACAGATAAATCCTCTCTTTATCCATTTAAACAGACACACACACACACACACACACACACACACACACACACACACACACACACACACACACAGACAGACACACACACATACACACACTGACAGACAGACAGACACAGACTGACAGACACGCACACACAGACAGACACACACACACTGACAGACAGACACACACACTGACAGACAGACAGACAGACACGTACACACAGACACATACACAGACATACACACACACATACACAGACACACACATATACAGACATACACACATACACACACAGACATACAGACATGCACACACAGACAGACACACACACTGACAGACAGACACACATACACACACACATGCACACACACACACACAGACATGCACACACTGACAGACAGAGACGCAGACACGCAGACGCAGACACGCAGACGCAGACACGCAGACGCAGACACGCACACGCAGACACGCACACGCAGACACGCACACGCAGACACGCAGACACGCACACGCAGACACGCACACGCAGACACGCATACACACAGACATGCACACACAGACATGCACACACACAGACAGACTGGATAAGTAAAAGACACAATATAGAAGGATGAGCTCCTTATAAAAGAGCTTCAGGTGGTGCGTCGTCCAACATCTGAAACCCTCAGAAGTGCCACCACAGGTAAATCCTCTCTTTATCCATTTAAACTCGGGAACGTCTCCAAGCTTCCTGCGTGATCCCGTGAGCCGGTCTGGGTCCCGCTGTTAGTCTTTCCCGCCCTCGTCACACATGCTTAATTAGCGTTGCACAGCTAAGTGTTGAGCACACAGAGTCCTCGTGATCAGAGTTCTGAGAACAGAAATCACCTCTCACACTTCCACTCAGAAGGAAAACACACCCAGACATCGGGCTCGCCGGGTCTCCTTTGTAAAGGAGGTCTGTTAAACAGGGTCCTGTGATAAATGTCACGAAATTCAAATGGTACAAATTTCAAATCTCGAATAAAAAAAAATCTGTGTCCCCTTTGGGAGAAAATGAAATATTATATATTATTAAAGATATAAATGAACTTCGATGATTGTATGATTGTATTGTATGATTGTTCTGATTGTTCTGATGGTTGTATTGTATGATTGTATGATTGTTCTTTTCCATAATACTGACTCCAGACTGTTGGATTCTCTCAGTTGTGTATTCGTCTCTCATAGAAAGGTTTTTATTATTTACTTTGTATATTACTTAAACGGAACAGAACAGGCATTTTAATCAGGTTTTATCTTATTATTACATTTATTACACATTATTACAATATGACTTTTTTTAGTTATATTTTTTGGATTTATTTTATTTACAGTTTATCAGAAGTGACTGCTTTCTTTACTTTCACTTCAGATTTATTTATATAGTGCATTTAACACAGAGACAGACAGAGACAGACAGACACACACACACACACACTGACAGACAGACACACACACACACTGACACAGACACACACACACACTGACAGACAGACACACACACACACACTGACACAGACACACACACACACTGACAGACAGACACACACACACACTGACAGACAGACACACACACACACACACACACTGACAGACAGACACACACACACTGACAGACAGACACACACACACACTGACAGACAGACACACACACACACTGACAGACAGACACACACACACACTGACAGACACACACACACACACACTGACAGACAGACACACACACACACTGACAGACAGACACACACACTGACAGACAGACACACACACACACTGACAGACAGACACACACACACACTGACAGACAGACACACACACACACTGACAGACAGACACACACACACACTGACAGACAGACACACACACACACTGACAGACAGACAGACACACACACACACTGACAGACAGACAGACACACACACACACTGACAGACAGACAGACACACACACACACTGACAGACAGACAGACACACACACACACGGACAGACAGACAGACACACACACACACTGACAGACAGACACACACACACACACACTGACAGACAGACACACACACACACACTGACAGACAGACACACACACACACACACTGACAGACAGACACACACACACACTGACAGACAGACACACACACACACTGACAGACAGACACACACACACTGACAGACAGACACACACACACTGACAGACACACACACACTGACTGACAGACACACACACACTGACAGACAGACACACACACTGACAGACAGACACACACACTGACACACACACACAGACAGACCCACACACACATACAGACAGACCCACACACACATACAGACAGACCCACACACACACACACAGACAGACCCACACACACACACACACAGACAGACATACACACACACACACAGACAGACATACACACACACACACACACACACACACAGACAGACACACATACATACAGACCGACACACACACAGAAAAACAATATTATCACAACACGTTACCCACAATCTAGGGACCGAGACACGAGATACAGTTAAAACGAGCAAACAGGTTTCACAATGAGAAACACAAGTCCTTCATCTCACGTATCCCTCTGGCTCAGCGTTACTGTGATGTTCATACTGTAGTCCTCATGTGTTCTCACACACATCTCATCTCTGCAGAGTGTGTATCTGTGGCTATCCAAGGCAGCAGGTTCGCAGATATAAAGGCATGAGCAGCAGGATGACGGTGACGTCAGAGTTCCTGGTGCAGCTGATCACGGGAATTCACTTCTCTCTGTGAGTGACTTCTTTTCTTCTCATAACTCATGTGGGAATGTTAGACCGCTGTGATGATTTACAGATCAGGGCCCAAATTCATAAAGACTCTTGGAGTAAAGAATTTCTCCTGGTGACGTAATTCTAAGAATATACTAAGAAATGTGGGTGTTTCTCCTTCAAATTAAAGAGAAGATCTTAGTAAAGAGAAAAGTTCTTCATAAAACATCTTAACCCTTAAAACAGGTCAAAAAGTGTTAGGAGTCATGAGGAGGACTTTTAAGAGGATTTAGGGTTTCTTTATCAGAGGAGAAAATGGCCGAAAAGTGGAGAGAATGAATCTTGGTACAGAATGAATCTGACTCGTTTGTTCATTTCAGGCTTCTGTTTTGGTATTTGGTATTTTTTTTCTCCCAGACTACACAGTAAATCGGATCCTTTATGATTTACACTTGCGTTTATGTCAAGTATGATTTCCTTTGTGTTTTTCTTTCATGCTGTAGGTGTAATGGAGAACCTGATTTAGGCTCCAAAGCTCTGGATGACGTTCTGTATCGAGCTCAGCTGGAGCTTTTCCCAGAAGTCTTGCTGGTGGGTTCAATTTGTATATTTTATAGAGATCTGAATCAATGCTCGCTGATTACGTCCCTCTTTAAATGCATTTGTTTTTCATTTGTTTTTGGATTCCATAGTATTTTTAATAAAGGATATTTTGCCCATGTTGGCACAGTGTGTTGCCCAGTCCGAGTGTTAGTCTTGTAGCTCTTCTGAAAACTCCAAAGCAGTTCAGGGTGTTCAGTTTTATACACAGTGGCCTGGCGTGGGTGCAGGTTTTCATCCCAACCAATCAGAAGCCACATCTGATCATCTATTTAAGACCAGCTCATTAATCAGGTGGAATCATTTGTTGCTTGGGATGAAAGCCTGGACCCACACTGGTCTTACTTTCTTTTCGGATAAGATTAAATCTCCCCTTGTTACTGTTTATTCAGATGAGTTCTGTGTATTCCAGCACATTACACTGCATCACTCAAACAGATCATTTATTGTGATTGTATATTACATTTCCATACCAGCGTTTTTCTGTTCAAAAGGTGGGAAACGCCATCAAGTCATCACTCCATGGTGCTGCTCTGAAGTCCAACAAGGAAGGCATGCGCTCCATCCAGGTGGAAATCACACCCACTTCCTCACGGATCTCCAGAAACGCCGTCACCAGTATGTCCATCCGCGGCCATCGCTGGAAACGGCACGGTGAGGACGAGGAGCCGTCCACGTGCACGCTGTACTGCGGCAGTGTGACCAGTCGACCATAGTCTTCTTACCCTTTCTACACACGCACACAGAGGGAACAGCACGTCCTCTATCCAGCCCACCTGAGATCCCAGCAGTGATTTTAGTCAATCGATTCCATTCCACAGCGTCTGTCTTGCTCACCACAGATCTCATCGACGACGTCATCTTTTTACTTTACATTATCTACTTCTGTAGTTAGCGAGTTAGTGAGTCTTCTGGCTGGTAGCAGCCTGCAGATGTAGCTGTGTGGAGTTGTGTGATCTGGTACAGGCAGCTGTTGACTGCTATTAGAACCTTTCCTCCTCACGTCCACAACAAAGCACTGAAGTAATTACAGCTCTGTGTTTCACTAAACCGTCTCAGCAGCACAGAAAGCTGCAATTAAGAGTCAGGTCACATGCAGCACTTTCTTCCTTTACTTCATGTCTAATTTTAAATTGAAAAGCTTGAACTGCGACTCAAAGGGTGTGTGCGTGCGTGTGTGTGTATACGCGTGTGTGCGCTAGACTACTAGGGGCAATATTTTTACACAAATATTTGTATCTTCAATTTAAATGTTGATATCAAACCCATTTCTGCCCTCTAAGATGCCCCAAGCACTTGTTCATAAGCAGCTATAATTCGTAGGTGTTATTTATTTATTTATTTATTTTTTAATCAACCAGTAAAATTTAGCGTTTATAAACAGAGTGAAAACACACGTCTCACACTGAAAGCTCCTGAGTCCTGACTCATTTTAGATCATACTTGAGCAAGAAAATAATTGAAAACACCTCATAAGCCAATTTCCATTCTACCGGTGGAATAAAACACCAGTGAATACTGAATGGTACAGGTTGATGCTCCTGGGATTTGAACTCACAACCTTTCCATGAATAGTTAAACCTCTCAATCTAATAAAATCATAAGGAATTTTTATCTTTCTTTTTTTTTTCCGAAGCAGTCCCTGATGTTGAGCTTTCGAAGCGCCTAAATATCCTTCATTTGCCATTTTCATATTTTGTTTGATTTCTTGTGATGTTTGCTTTGTGTCTGGTGAATTGGAGTTTATTTTCATTTCAGCCATCATATGTCCATTTATATGTTTTTATATTTGTGTGTGTGTGTGTGTGTGTGTGTGTGTCACTTTCCTCCCATTCAGAGTCTCAAGAGAACAGTATAGACTCCCCAGACTCTACTCCGCTCGGGCCCATCCCCACCATTAGTGTTACGGGGGTGAGCGGCGAGCGGGTGGCTAACGGCGAGGCACTGCGTGGCAGGACCGAAGCCGAGACGCTGGGGGGCGCCGCTGAGCTGGGGCTGGACCCTAGAGGTCAAGAGGTCAGGAGACAGAAGTCTCTGCGGAGGCACGTGGAGGACGGGACACCCTCCACAGGGAGGCTCCAGTTCTAGAGCCTCTCGGCCCTCCACACACAATGTGACCTGATATCCCTTCCCTCTCCCTTTAGGCCCAGAGGTACTGTGGGCGGAGCTGTTTGAATCGGGCAGGGTATAAACTTGTCCCGCTTTAACAAGGCATAATGGAGTGGCCTGGAGATGCTACAAGGAAATTCAAACTCCTTAAAACTCAAGCACCTAGTCGCATTTTTAGAGGTTTAAAGCAGCAGATTGTAAAATCTGGAGCCCTCTGGTGCGCATAAAGTGAACTGCAACAACAACAAAAAAGTCTGCCCTATCTCCGTTTTCTCCAAATCACCCTCATCCCCACGGAGAACCAATTTATTCTACCTAAGTGGCCTTTTTAAGCTAAAGTGTGCTGCTCTGATTTCAGTTGGTTTGGGGTTAATTTCTGAGTTGAGAAAAATGAAATAAAACCATTAAATAAGAAACTGATTGCGTGGCTCTAATTAGGATCATTACTTTATTTAACAAAAATATCCACAATTTTATGATAGAAATCTAGACTCTAGGGAAACCGCCCAAACCATCCCTTTAATTAAGTTGGAACAGTTTACATGATGAATTTGTTGGTGCTTTTGAAATGGTATGGTGACATTTCCTTGTGAGGATCAAGGCAAACTTATCTTAACCTCAGGACTTAAATCTTTTCCTAAACTTTGCAACGTCTCCTGCCTCCACGATCTGCTTCACCATTTCCCGTCCTCGTTCTCCATCAGCAGCCCTCTGCATTCTCTCTCTCTCTCTCTCTCTCTCTCTCTCCTTCTCTCCCCAACACTTGTCACGCAGTTGGACTCCCCGAGCCGACTAACAACTTCACAAGTTAGAAAATTACACTTCTCTCCTTACTGCAACTAAAAAACAGCCTTTGCTGCACGCTTGAATGTTGGGTTGCTATGGGAAACAGTTGCTCTGTAGACGGGCTGCAATAACCGGAGCAGCTCCAGATAAGACTGCAGAATGCTTAAAGAAACACTTGGGTTAGGTGCTCAGTAACATCCTGCAGATTTCATAACCAGTTTAACACGACCAGCTGTCCTGTCTCCTGTCTCCTGTCTGCTTCAGTCGGATTGGATGTGATGTGCTTTTCTCTTCTACTTTTCTGCCCTTTTCTGTATTGTCCTTTACTCCCTTGTCTTTTTTTGGCCTTTCTGGTTCTGTCTTTTCTTGTCCTGTCCTTTCATTTCCTTTTGCTGCCTCTCTTTTCATATCGTCCTAGCTTTTCCTCCTCTTTCCTTTGAACGAAGGATTGTATTTTGTGTTGTTTATAATGTACTATAATGATAATAATAATGTACTCGTGTGAAAATGAAACACACGTCTGCAATTAATCACCTTTAATCTGTTTTTTTTTTAAAGTACCTCTGAACTGTTTTTAAAAAGTAAAGTGAAGAAAGCTCCGTTCCTCTCAGATAGCTTTAGCCGTCTAGAAACTGGTGTTAAGGTCACATTTAACATGAAGCTAAATTCACTTTTTATTTTTCATTCAAAACTAAGACTTGTTTACTGCAGCTACAGTAACTCTTTCTCTTTGAGCTATTTTAGAAAGTCGTATGTATAATGATTTTTGGAGTCTTTCTAGTAAAGTGTGTGCTTTCCCAGGGCTCTTGGCTTTCACACTAACATGTTCTGGGGTACTTTGAATACATCAGCTGATTATTGACTGTTATTATTGAGGTGTTTCTGAGGAGTGAGGTGTTGTGACCTGTGAGGTTCATTGGGTGTATGATCTCAGAATCTCTAGACAATCCAGTCAGCTTGACACACTGCTACAGTAAACAAAATCCTTTATAAACATAAAGCTGAGGCGTATGACTCCGTCTTCCTCTGTTACAGACGCAGTGGATCTGGGTTCCCCGGAAGAGCTGATGGAGATCTCGGAGGTGGACGAGGGCATCTGCACCCAGGCAGCCGTGAAGGAAGGCAGCCCCCCGATCATTGTGGTGAGCAGCAGCAACGCCACGCCGAGCATCGGCAAAACAGCTGGCAAGGGCCTGCGTCGCCTAACGGGCAGCAAATCTAGCAAGGACAAGGAGAGGGAGAAGGAGAAAGAAGGGGAGGTCTCACGCAAGCAGTCGTGCGGGCGGGCCATGAGCGAGAACCTGGAATTACTCTCCCTCAAGCGCCTCACGCTCACCTCCAGCCAATCCGTGCCTAAAGGAGGTGCGCTGAGCCTGTCGCGCACGGCCAGCGCCGCCTTCTCTCGCTCCTTTGAGCAGGTCAGCAACGCACTGGGCGTGACCAACCGGGCATCAAGCCCCGCCTCTAATCACAGCCCCAAGGAGAACAGGCACTCGGCCTGCAGCCTGCAAGAGGAAGCCTACATCGAGCACCTCAGCCCGGCGAACATCAGCGTGCAGCTCGGCCCAGACGCGTGACCGTTTCCTTTCGCTCCAAGACCTGCCCAATATTGAGCCATACTTTTCTCTGGTGTCCTAAATGTACTTGTTGTTTGTTGTTACTTTGAGGAATCTAGAGACCACTCCTGCCCCCTGGTGGCAAAACAAAACTGTTGCACCTTAAAGAAACTCCGGTTCTTTTATTTTTTCCTGTGGCGTCTTCACTGAAGCTGTGTTTAAAAATGTGTGTTTAAAGAAAAAAAAACAACAAACATCCACTTTTTCCTCATTTGTACTACGAACTCGATACTGTGGATCATATGTAAAAGTCTGACTTTGGGTTGTTGAAGATATTTTTGATGCTGTATTAATTTGTCTTGCAGAGTCTTTATGCTCAAGTAGCTTTCCACCCAAACAGGGTGTTGATTATATATGCAAAGGATAGGTCCCTTTGCTTTTTAAGTGTGTGTGTGTGTGTGTGTGTGTGTGTGTGTGTGTGTGTGTGTGTGTGTGTGTGTCGGGTCTTAATAAATCCGGGGTGAATTTTCACTGCTGTCCTTTATGTACTGGGCTTTAAAAGAAAGTCATCAGTATTAAACTCCTAACACTCCTGATACTTTGGCAATATATAGTAGTTGTTGTTGTTGTTTTTTTAAAACCCAAATACCGAAGTCCCAATCAAAAGTGATCGAATTTAAGACCAAAATTTAGTATTTGTTTACATGTTACAACTTTTTCATGTTGTACTTCTGAAGCAATAGCATTGTGATGGCAACAGAGTCAGACTTTTGTACAGACACTGATATTTTTTGTACATAGTATAAGCAGTGGTGTTGCACCCAATCAGAATCCAGTATTAATGTGACTCCAAGGTCGAAGTATCAGTTTGTGGGACAGCCAAATTTATTTAATGTTTTCACTATTGAATTATTATTGGTTTTTTTTATTCCCATCTCGTTCTGTTCAGTGATCTGCGATTTCTCCTCTTTGGGAAAAGTTTCGTGATTTTTTTGATAAACTGTCGGATTGTTTTTAATGAGCAACTCTGACAAAACACTGTGGTATTGTAATGAACTTTTGTGTCCGTTTTGGAAAAATAAAAGCCATTTTTTTTTCTCTCCAATTTTGAAAATGTTTTACAATAAAAATCTGGTCTGACAGTAATTGATTTTTTCTTGTCAAAGAATCCAAATATTTTATTGATCCCTTCTGGGAAATTAAGTTGCAGTTGCTCACAGTACAATCTAAACTAAATATAAAATCTAAAGATTTAAAATAAATCTGCATGTTAAGTTAAAAAGTACAGGTGATGTACAATGGACAAATTTCCAGTCTTATAGAACCTCAGTGAAAAGCATGGCAGGAAAAATAAAATCACACTATAATTAAAAGTTATAGAAATAATTGCATTGAAAAATCATTGCAAATAAATACACTGCTGATTTACATGTACAAATGAATATGAGCAAAAAAAGTTAAGCACTAACAATCAGCTGCTGTTTGGAAAAATGACCTAAATCGGTCCTTCAGTACAGAAACTGGACTCTACTCACCCCAAAAAACTCGAGTATGAAAATGATCTCTTAGAGTTTTGTGTTTAAAGTTTCAAGTTTATTTATTTCTAGAGCACATTATACACAACTGAAGTTGACCACAGTGCTGTGCATCCAGACATAAAAAAGTGAAACAACAAAGGAAAAGACAGCACGCACACTTTTAAACCGAGTTAAATGACAAGGAATAAAAATATGTCTCAAGGCTAGATTTAAAAGCAGAGTTTAGGAGCAGCAACCGTAAAGGCTTGATCATTCCTGTGCTTCATCTTTTGTTCTAGGGACAATCAAGAGCATGATATCTACAGACCTAAGGCACCTTGATGGAACGTATGATTTGATAAGTTCAGAAGGATAAGTAAGGGCCAGACCGTTTAAGGATTTAATCATAAACAAACACTAAAAATAAGTAGATATTCTGAAATGCTTCATGATTAAGGGTCCAACAACCAATGCAGTTACTGTAACTGTAGTCTACTGTAGAATTGTAGTCTGACTGGTGTGCACACAAAAATCCATCCATCCATGCATCCGCTTATCATACATAGGGTTGTGGTGTCTATTCCAGGGGACCCAGGGCACAACATGGGGTACACCATGAATGGGGTTCCAACCCCTGCACCCACATTCACAGCCTATGGTTTGAGCCAACCACCAGATATTTGTACTGGTGGAGAAACCAGAGTATGAGGAGAAAATCCCCTGCTAACAACATTCACACGTGGGGGAATCAAACCTCAAATCCTGTAAGGATGAGTCAAATGTGTGTATCATCTTAGTTTAAAGCACTAAAACGTGTCGAATTGTGCAGGATTAGGAACGTGCAGTACACGTGGTATTCAGGTCAGGCGGATTTTTACAAAACCCACCGCTATTTAGGAAACTGTCGTAAAGCCTGTAACAAATCTGACGGATTTTACGGCAACGTGGTTCGATCTCGTTTCCGTCTTCTGTCCTTCACACTGTTTGGTAGCTTTGCTTCAGGTAAAAACTCAAAGGTGTTAAAAATGGCCAAACTGAGCAAAGAGACAAAACAACGGCTGCAGCAGGTCTTCCAGTGCGGGCAGTTTATTATTCGGTGGGGTTTTATCCCCACTGTTCTGTACCTAGGTTGGTAATTTAGCTTTTTTTTTACTCCATGCTAATGCTAACTAATGCTAATGCTAATTAATGCTAGTCGCTTGCTAGAACACTGTTGTGTCTGAGCCTGTGTTTGTGTGAGAATTAAAAACACGTGAGTTACTGTGCTGACGTTTAGTGTTGGATAATGGATAAAAGCGTGAAATAAACAAATTGGGTTTGGATAAAAAAAAAAAAGTTAAATAAATAAGGACTTTTATTTTGTAAAGACATTTATTTAGCCTTTTTTAGATTTATTCATTTCTAGAAATAATAATTTTTCTTCACTGTTTGTGTTCTGTAACAGTGAATTTATTTTCAGTAAATCTTTAATTCAGTAATTAATTAATTAACAAAAAAAATTCTAATGATTATGAAGTTGCTGTAGAATAAGAGGAATAAAACACTTTTGGGTTGTAACACACCACACCATCTTATAATAATAATAATAATAATAATAAACTATTTTCTATAGCGCCTTTAAAAGTACATCTCAAAGCGCTTTACAAAAGCAAATAAAACAACAAAAATACACCACATAATATAAAGATTAAAATTAAAGTAACAAGAATAGACTATAAAATAAGCACAATGTAGAATTACAATTGGTCAATTAAAAGCTACCCTAAATAATGAGTTTTAAGCTGCGATTTAAAAATGCCAAGAGAAAGCCCTATCTGTCCATCGATCGTAAACGAGTTAAAGGAACAGTTAAAAGACGTTTCAAAAGAACGAACGTCGCGAGATAGAATATAAGGGATTAAAAGCTCAGTCAGATATTGAGGAGCCAACCCATGTAAAGCCTTGTAGGTAAGCATCAAAATCTTAAAATCAACCCTAAACCCTCAACCTAAACGGGGAGCCAGTGCAAGGACTTCAAAACGGGAGTAATATGATCTCTTAACTTTGTTCTACTTAATCATCTTGTCGTTGATTATTTTCCCCCTTTAAACCACATTCCTTCTTGCATCTTATTCCTCATTTATCCATAATAATGAGAAATTTCCCCATTGTGGGACGAATAAAGGTATATCTTATCTTATCCCTAATAAAAGAGCCGGTTAGTGTCGATAAGATCTTGTACCCAACTTCTCCTGGCTGTCCTGTCGTTGTCATAGTAACACAAAGAGCGGTGGAGTCTTGTCTGTGTTTGGTCTTGAAATCTGGACTCTAAAATCTCAGCTCTCCTTTAGACGCTTTTAAAGTTTCTATTTCGTATGACGTTATCGATAAATGAAATTATTCTTGAGATGTAAAGTAAGTCTTGAAACTTCTAAAAGTGTGGAGTGACATATCGTGATGTCACTTTATTAACACTTTCCCCAATTTATATAAATAACACTGTAGCTCGACAGTGACTATAAAGATGAATAATAATAATAACGATGATGTTCGTTATGGTTTGTTGATCATTTGGCTGTGTGTCACAGATCACTGGAGTCCTCGACTCAATGGAATATGGAGTCTTTTTGTGTTACTTAACATCTCTAGTTGCACGAGGTGGAAAATCCAATCAAAAGTGTGACGTCACAGTGAGATCATGATCCAGGCTGCCTTTTCTCATCCATTCTCTTTTGAGAACATTTCCTGTTTCAGTGTCTTTCTCCACATCCAGCACACACTACGTGCACTCTCGTTTTCATAAGCCTTGCCTTCACACAAACACACGTGTTGAGAACTTGCTGAATCACATCTCACGGTTTTGTCACAGTTTTACATTTCCAGCATTTGGCAAACACTCTTCTCCAAAGCGACTTCCATTTAAATCTTGTTTTTTTATACAATCGTGCAATAGAGGGCCTTGCTCAGGTGCCCAGCAGTGGCAGCTTGGTGGACTTGGGATTTGAACTTACAACCTTCTGATCAGAAGTACAACACTTTAGCCATTAGGCTACCACATAGTTTAGAAGCTGTAAACTAACAGGTGGTAATAAAACCTAATCCTGGTTTAGACAGGATTGGATTCTTTGAGTTGCTTTTTTTTTTTTTTTTTTTTTTTTTTTTGATGTTTTCTCTGACCATCATATCATATATGTATATGAGATACTTAAAGACGTGTACGATACACAATATGTATCGCAGGATAAAGGTTTGATGCACTGCCAGCAAATTGATTTCTAAGAAAATTCAAGTGTTTCATTAATCATACAAAAAGTAAAAAAGAAAAAAATTGCACATTTGGGCCGAGACATGTCATGGCATCACAACACTCATACAGCCGGACCTCTGATCTGTCCATGTGTCCCCATCATGAGTCAGTCATAGAAAGTCAGGACATATCTGTCATATATATCAGGTTAAAAAAATAAATAAAGCTGCTCCAAAATCCACTTTTTTGGCCCCAAAAATAGAAAAATATATACCTGGGCGAAATCTACGCATAATTTCTGAGCTTTTATTGTCTAGCTACAGACTTTAATGTTGCTCTTTGTGTAACAGAAATCACATTACTTGATTATTTACAGTTTATTTATTTGGCAGCATCTGGGTCTAAATCCAGTGTGGAATTTGCTGTGCGGTTTTCTCAGTGAGAGCAGCAGCTCGATTCAGAGCCAAATAACAAACACGTGTTTGTTCTTTATCTTCTGCTCGTTCGGTTCCCAGCTCTGACACGGCGTTCGGACACTGACTCGGCACCTTCTTAGCAGATTCAGTGCTTCATCATGTTTGAGTTTTCCCTGTGAGTCTGTGCTTCCTCATGAGTTCCTCTTTCACTACTTTCAAGTAATGCAAGAACAATGTACAAAATAATGCAAGAACAATATTCTACGAACATCTGAATCACTTCCTGGAAATCTGTCTATTTTTTTTTTTTTTATTATTATTATTATTTTTTTTTTTTTTTTTTATGAGATCAGAAATACCTTCATATCTCACGGACCGAGGCTCACGTCAGAGCTGCTGGTGTTCTGTGTAAAACTCGTTCTTACAGATTAACAGTAACAATATTGTGAGTATAAATTTTGTGTCTCGGCTCAGTTCAGCAGCTCACACTGATTAAAGATCTTGCAGCCCAAAATATATTTGGTCTTTCATCATTTCCTGCAGTCAGGATGAGTCTGAGATGAATTTCTGTCCCGTTAGACTTCGGTTCGTTCGGTGTGTGACCTCAACTGAGAGAAAACACACTAAACACTGCATATATGCAAGAGAAACTTTAACGTTAAATAAAATAAAAAAAGGTGACTTGTATATAATACTGGGTTCCATTTAAATATTTAAAAATGAGGTGATTTTGTATTTAAAAGCAGAGTTTAGGAGCAGCAACTGTAAAGGCTTGATCATTCCTGTGCTTCATCTTTTGTTCTAGGGACAATCAAGACCATGTTATCTACAGACCTAAGGCACCTTGATGGAACGTATGATTTGATAAGTTCAGAAGGATAAGTAAGGGCCAGACCGTTTAAGGATTTAATTATAAACAAACACTAAAAATAAGTAGATATTCTGAAACGCTTCGTGATTAAGGGTCCAACAATCTACTGTAGAACTGTAGTCTGACTGGTGTGCACACATACAGAGGTGATGGCTATCAGTACTTCTGTCAGCTAGCATGATGATCTACCAGTTTGATCCGTGTGGCCAGTATATAGCTTAGACAGCAGGTAATCATTCTCACTAAGTTGGAGGTTTCATGGTTATATCCATCCATGCATACACTTATCATACACAGGGTTGTGGTGTCTATTCCAGGGGACCCAGGGCACATGGGGTTCCAGCCCCTGCACCCACATTCACAGCCTATGGTCACCAGATCTTTGTACTGGTGGAGAAACCAGAGTATCAGTATCAAACAAATCCATTTGACAGGAAGTGTATCTGCTGTATAAAATGTGTAACAGTTTCTCCTCAGTAATTAATCTTAATCTGTTCCAGTGTGAGGAAGTTCATAAAAGTTTCACAACCGCTCTTATCTGTTGAACGTTTCCTAGAAATTCACCCCCGGAGAAAGTGTTAGTGTTGGCAGTCAAACTGAGACGTAAAGTTTAGTGACAGCGAGTTTCACTTCTGCAAACTTGGTGCTGCTGTTACACAGTGTGAACATACACTCCTGACACACTTCTCACACCTTCTACTTCTTCTTTTGCAGGATTCAAACGTGG
>NC_083480.1:13717603-13720103 GCF_030014155.1 Tachysurus vachellii
AAACCTTCACCCATTTTCTCAAAACTTGAAACACAAAACCCAGTCTTTAAACCACTACAACTCACAAACCCCTGACTCTTCTGGCAAAATCAAACACTTGCCTCAAAACTATTTGACCTGTGCTCAAAATCAAACAATGCTTTCAAAACATAAATACAGTCAGTCAATATATAATCAGCATTCATTAGACACTACATCACAAAATTGAGAACGCAGTGTCCAGGGCATGTAGTTACAGAGAAAAAATGTTTATTGCATTTAGAAAATAATTTTGCCGTAAATAATTCACAACTTAGTATATATTGCATACTGTAAGTACTGCAAGTAATACAGTATTGAATTTCTGTATTTTCAGTATAAAAATAAATTAAGCCCAAAGAACAAAGACAACTCTAAATGAAAAGTGTATTACACAAAATATTGTGAAATTGCAAAATCAAAGTCAATGAGAGACTCGTTCTGCCTCAGCATCCTGTCTTCGTGCTGGGTCCGGCCAGAGGATTTCGTCCACATCACATGCAATGTTGTCCCTTCCTAGGCAACGGGGGAAGAATCCTCTCGTGTGCCGGATCCAGCCTTGACAACATTCCACACCTATGTCATCACAGGTCAATTCCAGTGCCTGTAAAAGATTTACCCTTGTATATGGGTTCCGGTCATAGACCTTCCATCGCCATGCAGAGGAAAAACTCTTCTATTGGGTTGAGGAAAGGGCTGTATGGTGGAAGGCAAACATTCACGAATCGCTGGTTGATGTTGAACCACTCATATATTCTGACACCACAGTGAAAGCTGACGTTGTCCCAAACCCAACATAGACAGGATGCACTGCCTGCTGATGATCCTGCTGCTCACGTTTAAACAAAACATCCCGAAGACCACCCAGAAACGTAAGAAGATGGTCAGTGTTTTATTTATATATATATATATATGGCCCCAGGGTTGCATGACGGTGAAGAACCCCCCCCATTGCTTATGGCTGCACATAGGATGACATTGCCACCACGCTGGCCAGGGACTTTCACAATGGCATGTTGGCCAATTATGTTCCAGCCTCTCCTTCTTCTCTTCGCCAGATTGAACCCTGCTTCATCTACAAAAAAATATATTCATTAGGCCTTTCCGTGGAATCCATTTCAAACACCCTCTATATATAAAAGAGAGAAATAAATAGTTTTGTAAGTGTTACAGAAAGACATCCTTCGGCAAAGTGTATGTATATGAACAATAGATGTATGTATAGGTAGTGTATACTCTGAACTGGCTTATATTCTAGACAACTGATTTGATCACATCATTAGAAACAAGTGTGAACAATTTTGAGTTGTGTGTAAATGATGACAGCTGTGTTGTAGTTGTGTTTAACTTTTGCCACATGTATTTACCATTTTGCAACACAGTGCAAAATGTGTTTGTGAGTAAGAATGTGTTTAGAGTTTTGCGAAAAGAGTGGATGAGATTTGCAAACAGTGTCTTAACTACCTGAACTTGTTTAAGGTTTTGCCTACAAAGTGACTGATTCGACAAATGGGTTTAGGCCACTGAGCATTGGGTTCAGAGAATGGGGTTTAGTGTTTTAGCAATTGTGAAATACTGTAATATGAACCTGTGATTGGTCAGAAAGTCAGAACAAAAACTCTGACCAATCAGATTTGAGATCATTGTCATTGCTTCGTTTGTAAATTACGTTTTTTCCCCCCCTTCTCCCCCCACCAGTTTACTTTGGGGATGAAGAAGCGACGATGAAGCGTTCCTCCAGAAGACCAAACCGTCTCTCCATCCCTCACCAAGCAGCCGAGGTGTTTACCCATCATCTCAGAGTGGACACTAAGCCTGCGTGCGTCCATGATCTCTGTTCCAGCACTATGTCCCTTTTCCCTCTTCTCCATCACAACGTTTTTTAACATGTCTGGACTGTGTGATTTAGAGTATTTTGTTGTTTATAACTTATTCCCTTCATTCATTTCCTGCCCAACACATCGTTTCATTGTTTGCACCACACGGTGTGAGAATAAATGACAAAATTACAGAAATTGCACGTGATCCAGCTTTATTTATCTCTTAAAAACAGTCACATGTGTTAATGTAACACGTACGAGCTGAGTTTTCACACTAAGCTTCAATGCCCTTATCTTTCCAACTTCCAAATTTTAAATATAAAACTATTTTAAACATATTACTGCAATAAATAGATAAATAAATAAATATGTGGCCAGATAAATAAAAGAACAGCAACATCAGACAGTTCATTGCTGGTGTTTTGAGATCCACTTGTCCTCCTTCTTGTCCTCTTTAAGGTGTCTCATTAATTTCTTATTCTTCATGTAATTAATCGCTCTGCTGGCTTCGGTCATGAAGTCTGTGAAGCTGTGCAGAATGGAGTGTGCGATTATATTCTGATTCCATGCTGTATCTGTAAATTCGCTCAAATCGACTTGAGGAACTTTCTCATCGTTTACCTGCAGGTGAGAATGAGGAGAAGATTACAGCGTTAAAGGCA
>NC_083480.1:13725103-13790103 GCF_030014155.1 Tachysurus vachellii
GCTCAAGCATACACATACACATACACTATATGGCGATACGTCAGTGGTTACCTAACAACACACATATACAGTGATATACTGTATACGGGTTTTTCCCATAACTGCTGCCACAAAGCTGGAAGCTAGCAACTGTCTAGGATATATTTCATGTCTGTGTGGTGTGTCAGGTGCCCTGGTAGAAGATCTCAAGATCAAGATCATAAAATTATTACACGCACTACTGGGCAGAGTTTTCTTACAGGAAAACATCAGGTAGCAGTTATGAGAATCAATAATTAAACACAATTATGAGTCACACCTTCACGTTTCATACTTTCTAACGGAACGTCGTCTCCTGCTATGGAGTATGACCCTGATTCTTGTAAAAGTTCAACGGAGACAGGATTTTCATCTTCACACCATCTTTATTTGTGTTTGTGAAGCTGAGAACTCCGGTTTCCTGTGAAACCACAAGCGTTCTGAGTGTGTCATCTAAAAAAAATCAGGTTTAGATAAGTAACAAGCGAGAGAGGAGGCAATATGGCTGTATAGAGCAGGAGATATGTCTGAAGGCATGCAAGAAGATTTTTGTTCTTAGTTTTGTTCTCAGCCTGTGTATCGTTACGAGGATTTGAATCTCTGTCGCTGTTCATTTGACATTTTTTGGAGTAGCAGGAATTAATGACAGCATGAATTAAAAACAATGTTTAATTATTTAATTCATTTAATTACTTTAATTATTCTCACTTAAATTATAAGATATAAAAGAAAGAAAAAACACAACACAGCTTGTTTTACTAACAAACCAAACAACACACACAAAAGATCTCTCTATTAAAGATTTTGCTGTGGTGGAAAACCCAAAATGGTAAAACTCTGATACTGGACGCTCATTCTATAAATGTTAATAAACGTCTGTGAACAAAAACTAACCATATCAAAGATAATGTTTTGTTTGTTGAATAAAAACCTGTTTTTGTAGGTTTTTTAATAACAAAAAAAAATTATTATGAGGCTTAAAATGTGTCGGATGTATGAGAATGTTCTTGTTGTATTTTGTATTGATTGTGAAACACAAGATTTTCCCTGCAGTAATGGAAGAAAGGGGTAATTGGTTGGTAATGGTGGTAAGCACATTGTGTGTGTAATAGTCATAACATTAAGAATTAAACCTAATCTGTCATCTTTTACATGCGCAACAACGAATACGCAATAATATCTGCAATAAATACAGTAATCGCTTTAAGATCCCGTATTGTGAAACAGCTTTGAAGGAAAGTATGACATTTCACCTTTTCTCCTTCTCAGTTGCATCACTGTCTTCTGTCAGCATCCATAAATAACTTTTATTTCTTCTGCACCATTCAGGGGCAGTTCTTGTGGGGAATGTGGCAGAAAAAAAGGAAACACCTCATAACACCACAGAAATTCCATTAATGTTGAAGAAGATAAACCACAATTGCAAAAGCAAATATACAAGAATCCTGCTAATTTACATGCAACTGGATGTAAAAAACACATCAGCACAATAATCTATCTATCTATCTATCTATCTATCTATCTATCTATCTATCTATCTATCTATCTATCTGTCTGTCTGTCTGTCTGTCTGTCTGTCTGTCTGTCTGTCTGTCTGTCTGTCTATCTATCTATTTTATAAAACTACATTTTTCACAATCAAACACAATCCTCATATATTTTCTATTTTATTTATTTTATTTACTCAATTATTACAGCTACACTGTAGGGCCATCATAGTTTATGTGCATTTTTTAACATTCCTTTCCAGATTTATTCCCCCTTACTGTTATAATAAGCTCCGCTCTCTCTTCTGGGAAGGCTTTCTACTAGATATTGGAGTGTGACTGTGGAGATTAGTGTTCATTCAGGTACAAGAGCATTAGTGAGATCAGATGTAAGAGTGAGGAGGTCTGGGGTTCAGTCAGTGTTCCAGTTCATCCCAAAGGTGTTAAGTGGCGTTGAGTCAGAGTCAGGGCTCTGTGCAGGAGACTCGAGTTCTTCCAGTCCAACTTTCTCAAATCATGTCTTCATGGAGATTTGTGCTTTGTGCACAGAGACATTGTCATGCTGGAGCCTCTTGGTTCTAATGTACAAAGGCATTTTGTGGATTTGTTCCTTGCGGGAAATTGTAGGTCTCTCTTAATGGTGGTTGTACTGTACATATTTATACTCAATTGAATGTTTCTAGCTCATTCACCAGTTCCTTTGTTGTTTTGGGGTTTAGGTCCATTTTTATGACCAAAGTTTGTATGTTAACGTGTCTTGTCTCTGAAAAAAACGGTGTCTACGTGTCCCCATGTGCTCCATGTGTACCAGAAAATGGCTCTACTGGCTGGTAGGTACTGTACATGTGGCACATACATCTGTAGTGGTTTATACTTCACTCTGTAATATCTGAGATTTTAAACAGCATGTTATATGGTAGAACAAGGGGATCTTCAGTAGGTTATTATATTACTTTACTTTATAATAGATTCACTTGGTATATTCACTATATCTCATAGGGAAACACCATTTTATAGGATTCAACACAAAATCTTCGAGGGTTTTCCCAGTAGGACTAATAACAACTGATAAAGGGTCTTTAAGTGTCCTTTAAGTCATTTTTGGGAAACTTAAGGACAGGAAGGTTTCTTATTACCACAAAAGCAAACTTTAAAATTGTTCACAGCAGTGAACCAGCACTAAAATTTTTACAAAGCTGGCAGGCTTACAAGAATGTGCAAATACGGATAACGCACCCTGTAGTGCAAACCCCATTCCTTCATGTTCCCATAATCTCAAATAATAATACTCTGTTTCTGTGACATTTCATAAACACTAGGGTGAAGTGAAAAAGCCCTCCATGTCACACATTTGCTAGAAACGTCACTGATTTATTATTGACCATTCTGAAAGATGAACAAATGACACATGAACAAAATAGATTCTCACTGGAGGTTTTTGTGTTGAGAAATATACAGTACCAACGTTCTTCAAGATACTAACGTTCTCTCATCAGTTCAGATGGAAAAAAAAACTGTAAAGACTTTCTGTTATTCTTTATACTCTACTTTAAACAGGTGGTCAGACACCTTTTTTAAAGAGAGAGAGGAGGAACTATGATGGGAAGAAAGAAGTTTCAGTTGGTTAAAGATCAAATATCTACTTCTAATCACTATCACTGTTACTCTGAAATGAAGACTATATCAGCCACTACTTAGAAACTATATTTCCATTTCCCAAGAACTTCACAACCTCTGCTAGGTGGGGAAATAAAGTGAGAAGTTTCCGAGCTGGACAGGATATTCACTCATATACATGTGCACAGACACACACACACACACACACACACACACACACACACAGACACACACACACACACACACACACACACACCCAAGCAGCTTCAATTTCACACCATCTCTAACAGTTTAACCATGACGCTTTTGGGAAATTTGTCCTTCTACAGTAAAAGCTAAAGGTTTCATTTTATGTGCTGTCAGACACACATGCCTTTTGTTTTTTCCTCTCCAGAATTATTGGCACCTTTCATAAAAACCATTTATGTGCATATGTATATATATATTGCACATAATATTATATTAATTACATAATAATAATAATACATAAATTTATTATTATTTATTACATAAATACATAATATATTATTAATTTATCACATATTCTACTGCTCAAACATGCAGATACCTCGTCTAGTTTCACTCA
The DNA here is from genome assembly GCF_030014155.1 of Tachysurus vachellii. NCBI lineage: Eukaryota > Metazoa > Chordata > Actinopteri > Siluriformes > Bagridae > Tachysurus > Tachysurus vachellii. Next base: position 13,728,812 of record NC_083480.1, read on the forward strand.
TTTACAGCTTGTTGTTTTGTTGAGGGTTTTGAGCTGAACTGTTCTGGTACTTATTCTGTCACAAGAACCCACTGAATCACAAGCCACAAAACATCAATACACCACACACCAATAATACAGCCGTATCAGTGGTTTGGAGGCTTTTTCTTATACTGTATGTGCTCTGCATTTCCTGCCAAATATCTTAACGGTGTGCATGACCAAGAGATATTAATTCCAGCACACAGTGCTAATTCTAGGTCTACTGAATTATAAATGCTCTCAGAAAACCCAGTTATGAATATGGCATTCAGCAGTTGATGTGGAAACACTGGGCTAGGGCTGGGATGCTCACAGAAAGTTCGACTGGAAAATGTGATTACTGTATATAAGGAAACACAATGTATTACAGCATCTAATACATTGTATTATCAGAATTACCAGAAGCGGCAGGATCCAGAGCTATATATATAAAATACCTACAGATCCGGGTAGGTTGGTTTATTGTAAGAAGGTTTACATTTCTGGCATTCTAAAGGTTAGTAATGTTAAATTGTTGGTGCATACATACTGCTTGGTTACTACAATCCATGCATTATGAAAACATTATAATAGAATCATTCACAATACTGACTGTGAGCCAATGGTTAAAAAATAGCACTCTGAATTATATATAAAGTATGATTAATGACTAATAATGCAATACATGTTTTTGCTGTTTCTTGTGTTGAGATGCTTTACAGCTCAGCACACTTGTAAAGAGTGATTATTTAAGTTAACTTATTTTGTTTCCTGAGACTGTGGCCGCTCAAGTGGTTAAGATCGGAGTTCAAGCCCCAGCACCACCAAGCTGCCACTGCTGGGCCCCTGAGCTAGTCCCTTAACCCCCTCCAATCCATGGGTGTTGTATCATTGCTGACCCTGTACTCTGACCCCAACTTCCCAAAGGACGTAATGCATATGTGAGAATAATAAAGGCTTCTCTATTGAGTTTACACATAATGGTGTAAACTCTATAGAGAAGCCTTTATTATTCTTACATATGCATTACATCCCAAAGGAACCATAGATTGGAGAGGGTTAAGGGACTAGCTCAGGGGCCCGGCAGTGGCAGCTTGGTGGTGCTGGGGCTTGAACTCCGGTCTTAACCACTTGAGCGGCCACAGTCTCAGTCTAGATGACTACTGTGTGAAAATCCACACAGTTTCTGAAATCTTCAAGTGACTACCACCAACAACCAGGCCACAGTTACAAAGATAACACAGTTTTTTCTCATTCTGATGCTTTTCACCGTGCCTCATGATTGGATAACCGCATGATTGAGCAGGTGAGCAGGTGTTCCTAATAAAGTGGAATGAGGAAAGTTTCTAAATCTTTTATACTGATAATTTTTCCATTTTGATGAAAGTAAATTCTATTTTTATGTAAATGTCACTTCATATCACACCATCTATGGTTGTGTGTGCATGTGTGAGTGTGTGTGTGTGTGTGTGTGTGTGTGTGTGTGTGTGTGTGTGTGTGTGTGTGTGTGTGACTAATAAAAATGAATTTGATTTGAAATAAAAGAAATCCACAAATCCACCTCATTATTTTAGATCTGTACACAGGTCCATTGTTTTCTTTACCTGAAGCTAAATAATCCACATAAACATCTTGTAGCCATCTTGTCGTCTCAAGCAGAGTTTTAGTCGTGCTGTATTTAGAGCTCGTTTGAGGGACTTATTTTACAAAATGGGGAAAGTCCCAGTGTGTAAACGCTATGTGTGATGGGCACCTGAGACATAAAACAAGACATAATGAGACACTGTGGTCTAGAGGTGTGTAAAGGTGTGAAAACGTCGAGGTAAACATGTCAGGAAAACATTGTAACTAGGTCATAGTTAATGCACAAAACCTCCGGTTTAGAAATTCGGAAATATTCTCTCAGTTTCTTGTTAATATGTGTGTTTTGGTGGGGGATTTTCAGCGCTACACTCTGTCTGTATGTTAATATTGGATTTGAAAGATAGAGGATTAAGGGGTTTACTCAAGATATTCCTGATATCCCACAATATAAGACGTTAACAGAACTTCCTCTTTGGTGGTTAATCTGGCGTTTTGGCTAGATGTTTTTTCCTTTTTTAACAAAATCACACATATCACATCATAAACACACACACCAAGTTTTTTTTTCATTTATTTATTTAGTTATTTTTAGAGATTTAATAGAACTCATAGATTTTCTTGCAATCCTGACAAAGTGTGCCCTGATTTCCTAAAACCCTATAAACCAAGAACAAGATGGCACTTTAATACACTCAGAGGTCTAATGCAATCTGATATTGTGCTAACATTACGACTGAAAGCTGTAATAAGAGGGAATATCTGAGTTCTGTTTGCACTGACAGGAGGAAATTCCCTAATTTAAATAAATCAAGTATGAAATAAAAAAAAAAAGATTATTTTCCAATAATAGCATATTAAAGTATTTTATTCTTCTTATACTACCAACTATTTTAAGTACAAATTTTAAGTTATTAACCATTTAATGTCCAAACTTATGGCTCTTATTTTATATTTTATTATAATATTAGATGTAAATCACCTCAGAATTGCTCATCTTTTATTTTTGTATTTCTTCTTTCTTCCAACATTCTCTGCACAGAAATGAATGTACAAGAAAGAAGTTAGTTCCCGTTAACGTTTATAACGTTTATGACCAATAATGTGTTAGAACGAGTGTAAAATAATATAATATAGAATATTATATGAGCCTGTGGTTTGTCTAGAACTGCTGTTTGAGCTACTGTTCAAAAAAACTCTGACCAATCAGAAGGTATATAATTAAACTGAAAATACAAACTAAATGAAACTATTGTGTGAATCAAAACATTTAACAGAACAAACACACAATGATCTAATAAATATAGAATAAATACGCCACTCAAGAATTAACTTAAATAAGACCCGACTGACTATGGCCACGTTCACACTGCAGGTAAAAGTGGCCCAAATCTGATTTTTTTTGGGGTCAAGTGACCAGGTCAGACTTCTTCAGGAGTAGTGTGAACACTCAAATCTTGCCCAGATGTGATTTTTTCAAATCAGACCCAAATCTGATTTTTTCCAATGTGGCTACAGTGTGAACAACCAAGGCGGATTTGATGCGAATTTTACGTCAATCTACATCGACATTCGTCACGATTCGATGCGACTATGCCTACAAAATGGATCAAATAATCAAAAGTTGCCCTCGACATCCGAAAATTTTCAAAACACTTCGTCTCTGTGCTGCCATTACACAAACATTTAGAAAGAAAAGCGAAAATGCTTACTTCCTCCATAACCTCGCCAACTTTAGTAGAACAAAAGACCCTCAAATGCTACACATCATGCTGAAATCCAAAGAAATTCGGGAAAAAAAGAAAAAGAAAGTTATTAAGATCTGTCAGTCTGGAAAAGGTTATAAAGCCATTTCTAAAGCTTTGGGTTCTCCAGCGAACCACAGTGAGAGACATTATCCACAAATGGCAAAAACATGGAACAGTGGTGAAACTCCTCAGGAGTGGCCGGCCGACCAAAATTACCCCAAGAGCGCAGCAACGACTCATCCAAGATGTCACAAAAGACCCCACAACAACATCCAAAGAACTGCAGGCCTCACTTGCCTCAGTTAAGGTCAGTGTTCATGACTCCACCATAAGAGAGAGACTGGGCAAAAATGGCCTGCATGGCAGACTTCCAAGGTGAAAGCCGCTGCTGACCAAAAAGAACATAAAGGCTCGTCTCAGATTTGCCAGAAAACATGATGGTGATCCCCAAGACTTTTGGGAAAATACTCTGTGGACTGACGAGACAAAAGTTGAAATTTTTGGCAGGTGTGTGTATATATATATATATATATATATATATATATATATATATATATATATATATATATATATATATATATATATATATATATAAAGTAATAATGAAATAATGTTCTTTTGAACTTAACACCTTAACCTTAACACATGGAATTTCATGACGTACTTCTTGGTGGATTTGGATGTACAGTATGTTTTGGATCATGGTCATGTTGTTAAAGCCGGTCTCTTTTCATCTTTAGTTTGTTTGTTTGTTGATATTTATGGAAATCTTTCCTTTATCTACATGTGTAATGTTACCTGAGTCCCCAGCTGCCACACATCCTCAAACCCTCAAACTATTATACATCCACCTGTATGCTTAACATCTGGCAAGGTTTCCTCTTCATAAAAAGCTGCTCCTTAATGTACATGTTTCCGTCTCATCAGTCCACGGCATCCGTTGCCTTAATGCCTTTGTCTCAGACATTCACGTTTGTGAGGAGTTCACACATAATGTTTCGGTCTGATGACTCTTCCATGCAGATGATGCACCACCACTCTTCTCTCAGGTAAACCTTCCTGTAGGTTCTATCGTTGCCTTTCTAGACAGCATTTGAGTTTCCTTGGGCTTCCAGATCGTGCCTTGGCTTCCTGTTGTCTGTAATGACTTTTCCCCACAGCTAGACGTTTTAGACACGGTGATGTCCTTTTATATCCTTTGTCTGCTTTGGAAGCATCAGATAGCTTGATTTTCAGATCCTCAGACAGATGTTTAGTTCAGTCCGTCACTGGTTTGAAGAGTCAGAGCAGTGATTAGCTCTGAAAATGTAATCAGCTGAAAACTCCTAATGACAATTCTTAAGCTGAATGACAAGCCCTTCTGTGATGTTCTGTGATGTTTATTAGAGCTCTGTGTTTTATGTAGCACCAGGGTCTTGGACAAATGTAGTCTTCATTTCACTTTGCACTGCATCAGCTACATATAGTCAAAAGCTTATTAACAAGTTCCTTATGTTTTGAGACAATACAGGGGGTGTCCAAACTTTTACACATGCCATCATTTCTGTTTTATTATTTTTTTTCTAGATTTTTGATTAATCCCAGTGAAAACTGCACTGACTGCGTTGTGTCTTACTTTAGAAATCCTTGTACAGGAAGCAGTGAAACTGACTGAGATGTGGAGGATGTGGACAGGATATTCACTCATATACATGTGCCTACACGTGCGTAACACACACACACACGCACAAACACACACACACACACGCACACAACTCTGTTCCCCACACTTAATCAAGTGATGTTGCAATAAAAAAAAGACATCAGGATTAAGGAAGGATGTTAAAAAGTGAGGAAGTGACATCATTCATTTTTCTTTTCTTTCTTTCTTTCTTTCTTTCTTTCTTTCTTTCTTTCTTTCTTTCTTGTACATATGACATCATTAGAGATTCCTTTTTTCACAGTTTTTTTTTAGATTTATAGTTTGCATGAGTTTGGTGGCTTCCCCCTGCTTGTTTGCTACACTATCAGTAAATGAAGGGTCTACCCCTCTGCTGTACATTGTTCTTCACTATTGATATAAATAACACCAACAAAATGTTTGTGGTTTGGATGTTTATCTGTCATTTATGAGATTTTTGTTGTAATGTAACATCCAGACAGATCATTCCTTCCAGATTTCTCTCTCACTTGAGTTTTGAAACTCGTCTTCAGTTTCTCTCCAATTCTATAAAAAGCACATGGAGTTTTGGTTACGCCTGACATTAACTCAGAACTTCTTCTTTTTTACTGCATTTATTCTTTGTGTTATGAATTTGTTTTTGTCTGATCCCTGTGATATGTTGGGCATGACCCACAGGAAGCAATATCATATTTTGAATCAGTGATGAGCAACTGGGGTGGACTGAGGGAGTGAGGGACAGAATAAATGACCCATAATTGGCCATGAAATCCTATAGGATTAATAATAAAAAATGTTTTTTTATTTATTTATTTATTTATTTATTTATTTATTTATTTTTTTTGCATGTTTGTCACACTATAATGTTTCAGATTATTAAACCAATTTAAATTGAAATATTAGTCAAAGATAACACAAGTAAACACAACATGCAGTTTTTAAATGAAGGTTTTTATTAAATCTAAACCCACATGGCCCTGTGTGAAAATGTGTTAGCCTCCCCATGTTAAAACATAACTGTGGTTTATCACACCTGAGTTCAATTTCTCTAGCCACACCCAGGCCTGATTACTGCCACACCTGTTCGCAATCAAGAATGAACTTAAATAAGACCCGACTGACTATGGCCACGTTCACACTGCAGGTAAAAGTGGCCCAAATCTGATTTTTTTGGGGTCAAGTGACCAGGTTAGACTTCTTCAGGAGTAGTGTGAACACTCAAATCTAGCTCAGATGTGATTTTTTCAAATCAGACCCAAATCTGATTTTTTCCAATGTGGCTACAGTGTGAACAACCAAGGCGGATTTGATGCGAATTTTACGTCAATCTACATCGACATTCGTCACGATTCGATGCGACTACGCCTACAAAATGGATCAAATAATCAAAAGTTGCCCTCGACATCCGAAGATTTTCAAAACACTTCGTCTCTGTGCTGCCATTACACAAACATTTAGAAAGAAAAGCGAAAATGCTTACTTCCTCCATAACCTCGCCAACTTTAGTAGAACAAAAGACCCTCAAAAGCTACACATCATGCTGAAATCCAAAGAAATTCGGGAAAAAAAAGAAAAAGAAAGTTATTAAGATCTGTCAGTCTGGAAAAGGTTATAAAGCCATTTCTAAAGCTTTGGGTTCTCCATCGAACCACAGTGAGAGACATTATCCACAAATGGCAAAAACATGGAACAGTGGTGAACCTCCTCAGGAGTGGCCGGCCGACCAAAATTACCCCAAGAGCGCAGCAACGACTCATCCAAGATGTCACAAAAGACCCCACAACAACATCCAAAGAACTGCAGGCCTCACTTGCCTCAGTTAAGGTCAGTGTTCATGACTCCACCATAAGAGAGAGACTGGGCAAAAATGGCCTGCATGGCAGACTTCCAAGGTGAAAGCCGCTGCTGACCAAAAAGAACATAAAGGCTCGTCTCAGATTTGCCAGAAAACATGATGGTGATCCCCAAGACTTTTGGGAAAATACTCTGTGGACTGACGAGACAAAAGTTGAAATTTTTGGCAGGTGTGTGTCCCATTACATCTGACTTAAATGTAACACTGAATTACAGAAAAAGCACGTCATACAGTACCAACAGTAAAATATGGTGGTGGTAGTGTGATAGTCTGGGGCTGTTTTGCTGCTTCAGGACCTGGAAGACTTGCTGTGATAAATGGAACCATGTATTCAGCTGTCTACCAAAAAATCCTGTAGGACAATGTGTGGCCATCTGTTCGTGACCTTGGGTTCTGTAGCAGGACAATGATCCAAAACACACCAGCAAGTCCACGTCTGAATGGTTGAAGAAAAACAAAATGAAGACTTTGGAGTGGCCTAGTCAAAGTCCTGAACTGAATCCTGAAACTGAGATGCTGTGGCATGACCTTAAAAAGGCGGTTTATACTCGAAAACCCTCCAATGTGGCTGAATTACAAAAATTCTGCAAAGATGAATGGACCAAAACTCCTCCACAGCGCTGTAACTGACTCATTGCAGGTTATCACAAACGCTTGATTGCAGTTCTTGCTGCTAAGGGTGACCCAAGCAGTTATTAGGTTTAGGGGGAAAACACTTTCACACAGGGCCATGTGGGTTTGGATTTTGTCTTTCCCTTAATAATAAAAACCTTCATTTAACTGCATGTTGTGTTTACTTGTATTATATTTGATATAGTTTTGGTATAGTTATTTAAATCCTTATTTAAAACTTTATAAACTTTACAATAAAAATTTATTGTATATATTATCTTGAGTATATACAGTAGTCTTCTTATTTTGGTTACTTGGAGCTGCGGTAACAAATCCAACTTCCCACACGGATTAATATAGTACTGTATACTAATTCTGATATATAGACCAACTTCTTCCTGAAAAACTTGAACTAGCACTTTTCCCTGTTTGTTCTATGTGTGGATTTAATGAAAAACAAACAAACAAACAAACAAACAAAAACAACCCTGAACAGAGTTTAAGGCTGATGGAATCCTAATTCTGTAACCCAGTGAGCCATGAAAATGTATGTGTACATATGAAACAGAGAGATAAACTATATTAATATTCATTCATTCATCTTCATCAAGAACGCTGGAACACACACACACACACACATACACACACACACACACACACACACACACACACACACACACACACACAAAATCAAAAACAGTGTGATATAAAGTGACATTTACATTAAAAATAGAATTTACTTTCATCAAAATGGAAAAATTATCAATATAAAAGATTTTGAATCTTTCCTCATTCCACTTGAAGATACACACACACACACACACACACACACACACACACACACACACACACACACACACACACACAAATTAAGAGTAATAAAATGAGAGATAAGTTTCATAACCAGTCTAAATATTTGCATGTATCTAGGAGGAGAGGAGGGATGAAACCAAACAACCCAGTGGGCAATGACATGCAGCAGTAATACCAGGAGTCGTGTGGGAGTCGTTTGGAGGAACCGAAAGATTCGATTCGTATCGGCGAGCTGATCCAAATGAGCTAATTCTATAAAAAGAGCTACGAAATGAAGTGGTAAGCTATTCATCTGCACTGATAGCACAAATATTGATGTATATTTTAATATTTATTTGAATGTTTTTAACGTTCAGAATGTTTGAATTGTTTGTATCGACTCACCAGTTTTTGCAGTATAGTTACTGCAAAGCTTCCAAATGCTCACTAGATGGAGCTGAAGCACTAAACACTTTCCATGAGTAACCAAACCCAGTGAGAGCAGATGCAGATGAAGAACAGTGATAATGTTCAACGTTTTCAAATGCTTATTTTTTTTATTTTTATATATTTATTTCATTTTAACCCTTGTCCTTCAGTTTTTAATCACTCATGATGGTGTTTTTGGAATATAAACAAAAGCTACACACTACAATTCCTTGTCTAATAATTCGGTTAAAGCTGGTTTGGTTTTTGTTGACCGTATCTCTTTCTTTTCTCCCATGCTTACACCTTTCCTCTTCATGCCCTCATCTTTATCATATCACTTCACATTTTGTTCCGTCTTGTCTCGTTTAATCTAAAACCACATCTCAACATCTCTTTGTGTCTCGTTTCATCACATGTACTTTCTTCTCTTTGCTGTCCTCACATACATCTCTACATTCTTCTCATCTCTAAGTTTCATCTCGTCCCGTCTCATCATCACTTTTCTCCTCTCACATATGTTCATCTCTTTTCATCTCATCTCATCACATTTCGTCACATATTTATGTCTAATCTCATGAAATATCATCACATCTCCTTGTGTCCCATCATTACTTTCCTCTCCTCACATCTTCTCTATAATCTCATCAGGTATAAACATATCAACAAATATTATAACCTCATTTTAGCTCATCTGAGTGAATCTTATTACATTTAATCTCATTCTGTCTTATCAAATCTCCTCATGTCTCATTTTAATCTCAATACATATCCTCTCACTTTACATTCTTGGTTCAACAACCGTTTGCTCTCCTCTCTGTCTTTCATCTCATCTCATCTCATCTCATCTCATCTCCCAATTTCTTCCACTTTCACGCATCCTCTTTATCTTCTCTTTTCATCTCGTCACATTCTTTCTCATGGCATCACACCTTGTGTAATCTCATTTTAAACTCATTTCATCTCCTTCATCTGCTTCACAGCTCATCCCAATTAACGTTATTTCACTTTTTGTCTCAACTCTGCACAGCTGTTATCTCACCTCATCTCATAACACCTAATTTTATCACAATGACCTCTTCTTTGCTCCGTCTTCGTCACATCTCATGTTTCTATCCTGTCTCTGTTCTCTCCTCATGTCTTCTGTGCCTCCTCTTCCCTCCACAATCTTTGCTTCACTCTATATTGGCGACCTGAAACTGTATTTGCTGGTCTACTTGCCACTACTGTCTTCAATATTTAATTAAGCTATAGTTTGAACAGCTCTCTCTGTGAGTAAGTGAGGGTCTGCATGTGAAAATGGCTGTGTGTGTGTGTGCGTGCATGTGTGTGTGTGTGTGTATGTGTGTGTGTGTGTAGTAGCTGAAAGCTGAGGATGGGAGTTTTATCACCATGGTTTATAGAGATAAAAGGCTCTGATCAGCAGAAGACGATTTAGGTTTATTTTCCTTCTCAGTTGCAGACCTAAACTACACTCTATTACACTCTATTTCACTTATGATTTCCCAGACTGGTTTTGTTAGTTAGTTTGGTTAGTTAGTTTGTCATAAATAGTTTACTAGGCCTTAACTTGGGACCTCGTTCAGATAACCAAAGCAACTGTCAAAAAACAATAAAATGTAAGTCTTTTTTATTTTTATAATTCATCTGTGCTGCGTTAGGGGGCACGGTGGCTTAGTGGTTAGCACGTTCGCCTCACACCTCCAGGGTCGGGGTTCGATTCCCGCCTCCACCTTGTGTGTGTGGAGTTTGCATGTTCTCCCCGTGCCTCGGGGGTTTCCTCCGGGTACTCCGGTTTCCTCCCCCGGTCCAAAGACATGCATGGTAGGTTGATTGGCATCTCTGGAAAATTGTCCCTAGTGTGTGTGTGTGTGTGTGTGTGTGTGCGCCCTGTGATGGGTTGGCACTCCGTCCAGGGTGTATCCTGCCTTGATGCCCGATGACGCCTGAGATAGGCACAGGCTCCCCGTTACCCGAGGTAGTTCGGATAAGCGGTAGAAGATGAATGAATGAATGAATCTGTGCTGCGTTCATTTGAAACTCTTTTGATGGATATTCCTGTTCACGTTTCACAATATGGCTTTACAGAATAGAAACATATTTCAAATCTGAACATATTTCAGCAAAAATATGCAGACATTATAAATATGTCGGGGTACGCTGCTTTTTCCTGCACAAAAATCCAATGTGACAAGACATATTAAGTGGAAGTGTCCTAGGAAAACTATCACTGTCACAGCTAACTTATGAGAATGTTAGAAACTACACACGATTGCAGGGAATCTGGAATCTCAGGAGACTTTGTAGTTGAACGAGTTGCCAATCCATCACAGGGGCACAATCACATACAAATTCACACATTACAGACAATTTAGAGACACCAGTCAGCTTATAACACATGTTTTTGGACTGGGGCAGAAACTGGATTACCGAGAAGAAACCCTGAAGCACAAGGAGAACATGCATGGGATGGATGAAGGGCTCGAACCCCCAGTGCCGTAGTTTTGATCCACTCACTCTCACTCACTCTTTTCTACCGCTTATCCGAACTACCTCGGGTCACGGGGAGCCTGTGCCTATCTCAGGAGTCATTGGGCATCAAGGCAGGATACACCCTGGACGTGCCAACCCATCGCAGGGCACACACACACTCTCATTCACTCACACAATCACACACTACGGACAATTTTTCCACCATGCATGTTCTACCATGCATGTCTTTGGACCGGGGGAGGAAACCGGAGGACCCGGAGAAAACCCCCGAGGCACGGGGAGAACATACAAACTCCACACACACAAGGCGGAGGCGGGAATCGAACCCCCAACCCTGGAGGTGTGAGGCGAGCGTGCTAACCACTAAGCCACCGTGCCCCCAGTTTTGATCCAATTCAATTCAATTTGATTCAAATTAAATGTATTTGTATAGCGCTTTTAACAGTGGACAGAACATTTACAGAACATAAGAAACATAAACGTTTAAAATACAAAGATTAAAATAAAACAAAAATTCAAAAAATGCTTATATTTAAATGTGTTTGTATTTATCCCTGATGAACAAGCCTGAGGTGACTGAGGCGACTGTGGTGAGGAAAAACTCCCTCAGATGGAAGAGGAAGAAACCTTGAGAGGAACCAGACTCAAAAGTGAACCTCATCCTCAATTGGGTGACACTGGAGGGTATGATTATAAATATACAGTCTGGCAATTGTGTATTGATTAGGAGGTTGTTGTCCTCAAACACCACATGTAGTTGGCATCTTATCTTAGAATGTCCCAATACTTCATGAAGCAGAATCTAACTGTAGATGGTACATCTCTAAATGCCTCAGGATCCTCAGGATAAGTATGATAAGTTTAAAAAAAAATGTTTATTTATTTATTTATTATGGAAGGAGGCTCCAGTACCTGTGTGTGTTAACAATCAGCAGTAAATTCGTAGCTTTGCGTTTTCTGCAATATAAAAATCTCCATGATGGATGATTTTGTCTGGTCTTTTTTTTCTTGATAATGTGAGCAGCTGCAATTTTTTCATCGTATTTTACTTCAGGAGAGAAATCGTTTATGTTTTTTTAATGTAAGTCATACCAGGAACTAACCTGTTTGGTGGATGTTCTGCAACATGAAATATAACAAGTGAATGATAAAGTAAGAAGATTTTTTCTACAGTTGATTAAAAAACTGTGAGCAAATTGATGTGGTGAAAGAGGAACAACCGCCATCACAGCGACCCTCGTTTGAAACCGGCTTGAAATTATATTCAGAGGGTTTTGTCAATAATATCCTTACTTATATAGAACGGGCATAGAAGCCTTTATTATCGCCACATATACATTACAGCACAGTGGAATTCTTTTCTTCACATACCCCAACTGAGGAGGTTGGGGTCAGAGTGCAAGGGACTATGATACAGCGCCCTTGGGGCAGGGAGGGATGAGGGCCTTGCTCAAGGGCCCAGCAGTGGCAGCTTGGCTGTGCTGGGCCTTGAACCCCGATCCTCCGCTCAACAACCTTAACCATTTGAGCCACCACTGCCCAATATTCTATTCTATTCTATTCTATTCTATTCTATTCTATTCTATTCTATTCTATTCTATTCTTTTCTATATATACTGTATATATAATATAATCAAAATCTCTACCCCCCCTTCTCTGCTCAGGTAGACAAACACCCACATGTCCCCCCTCCCTCATAATACCCAGACCTGTGAACACACATGCAAGGCTGCATTATTCGAACGCACAATTGCACTAAGACACAATTTGCACAAGGACACAATTGCGCATTACTTCTTAATACTCTTTATTTAATTATTGTTCATGTTAAAATTATGTTTAATTATTCTATTTATATATTCTATATTCTGTCTAAGAGAGTAGCCATACATAATTTCATTGTACTTGAGTATAATGACAATAAGGTTCAATTCTCGTACTGATTCTAATTCTAATGTGAAATAGCTGATTTAAGCTGTCATGTGAGGTAAAGCAATGCTTCCACAATGCTTCTGTACTGACCTGCATGGCCTAAGGCAGAGGAGGGGGAAAAAAGGCCAACTGTATAATGAAAAAGAGCTGTTAATGTGCTCTAGAGAAACAGAGAGACATCTAGTGCTCTCAGGAGCCACTCGTACCCCTGCTGCTGTAAACTGATGGCTCCAGTTTCTGCACAGCATGGTGCTGAGTCCTCCACCTCAGGGCCAACATCCATTACACACAGTACTGAGGTTTAACAGACATTTAGAGGCTAGTACGATTCCCATTATTGTGTAATGTACAGTATGGTAAATGCTCCGAGATATTAAAGTACTGCTCATTGTATTAGCAGCAGTCTTTGTGTGTGTGCATGTGTGTGTGTGTGTGTGTGTGTGTGTGTGTGTGTGTGTGTGTGTGTGCTCAAGGAAATGGGTTGTTATGGAACACTGAGTACGATTATGAGCGTTTTTCTTTCTCTAGCTTAAAGCTAACTTCTCCTAAGCAGAGACATTTGTGTTTCTATGTTAGTATTTTAAACAGTTTCAAATCACAAAGGAACATTACACAGGCACTAGACTCAGATTATAATATGATAACATTGTTTCCAGAGGATAATTTAAAATGACATAGAGAGTGTGATAGTGTAACATAAAGGGAGAGAAAGAGTAGCAGTGTGTTATAGTGATATAGTGTTAAATCAGTTGTTTTTGGATTTCCATAACCAGGAGATTGCAGCTCTAATATCACCAAACCCTCATAAAACCCACACAATGCCACTATTGGGTCTTTCATGGCCCTCTTGTTACCTTACACCATTGTATTGCACCTGAAAATAGACAGGACACTCCCAACCATCCTTTTTTTCTCTTGCCCATCCCCCATACTGAACCTTCTCCCCTTCACATTCCACCATTGGATCCCTCATGTTCATTACAAACCCCTAGAGTATTACCGACAAAGCAGCTGTTTGCATGGAGACCATTTTTCACCTTGACAATGTACACAAATGTCACCTGGTTGCCAGCCATTTTGCTGCATAAGATCTGAAGCTATCAGTTTTTGCTGAGTTCATACCATAGTAGAAGAGTGTATCTATGTAGACAAACTGTTTGTACTTTACTGTATTACTAATGTTTGTTATAATGCACTGTCCTCTAAAACGGATAGTAGATCCTGTTTTAGAACATTGCAGGTTTAGAGGCTTTACTTGTAATGTAAAGACTAGCATGGGTTCAGCGGGGAAGTCTGTTTTAAGGCTTGGGGCTACAAAAGCATTTGGTAGGACTACAAAGCATTGCATATTTAAGCAGGGCTGTCTGTCAGTCTGTGTCAGAAAGTAATGTATGTTGATGGAAAACACCTTCAGGGTTTTATAAGATCTCAAACAAATGGGAAAGATAAAACTCAGACCAGGTAACATGCTAACACTAAGGCATGTCCATGAGACTCTCTACCATAAAATCCAAAGCAGACACCAACAAGCAAATCTAAAAATCTAAATCAAAACATCTGCTGCGCCAGATCTAAACCAAACACCAAAAACATCTGACACACCAAATCTAAACCAGACACCAAAACATCTGACACACCAAATCTAAACCAGACACCAAAACATCTGACACACCAAATCTAAACCAGACACTAAAACAACTGCCACACCAAATCTAAACCAGACACTAAAACATCTGCCACACCAAATCTAAACCAGACACCAAAACATCTGACACACCAAATCTAAACCAGACACTAAAACAACTGCCACACCAATTCTAAACCAGACACCAAAACATCTGCCACACCAAATCTAAACCAGACACTAAAACAACTGCCACACCAAATCTAAACCAGACACCAAAACAACTGCCACACCAAATCTAAACCAGACACTAAAACATCTGACACACCAAATCTAAACCAGACACCAAAACAACTGCCACACCAAATCTAAACCAGACACCAAAACAACTGCCACACCAAATCTAAACCAGACACTAAAACATTTACCACACCAAATCTAAACCAGACAATAAAACATCTGCCACACCAAATCTAAACCAGACACCAAAACAACTGCCACACCAAATCTAAACCAGACACCAAAACAACTGCCACACCAAATCTAAACCAGACACCAAAACAACTGCCACACCAAATCTAAACCAGACACTAAAACATCTGACACACCAAATCTAAACCAGACACCAAAACAACTGCCACACCAAATCTAAACCAGACACTAAAACAACTGCCACATCAAATCTAAACCAGACACTAAAACAACTGCCACACCAAATCTAAACCAGACAATAAAACATCTGCCACACCAAATCTAAACCAGACACCAAAACAACTGCCACACCAAATCTAAACCAGACACCAAAACAACTGCCACACCAAATCTAAACCAGACACCAAAACAACTGCCACACCAAATCTAAACCAGACACTAAAACATCTGACACACCAAATCTAAACCAGACACCAAAACAACTGCCACATCAAATCTAAACCAGACACTAAACAACTGCCACATCAAATCTAAACCAGACACTAAAACATCTACCACACCAAATTTAAACCAGACACTAAAACATTTACCACACCAAATCTAGACCAGACACCAAAACATCTAAAACCAAGTCAAAACCAGACACCAAAACATCTGCCACACCAAATCTAAACCAGACACTAAAACAACTGCCACACCAAATCTAGACCAGACACCAAAACATCTGCCACACCAAATCTAGACCAGACACCAAAACATCTAAAACCAAATCAAATCCAAACACCAAAGCAGCTAAAACTTCAACAAGCAACCAAACAGCCAAACAAAACATTTACTTTACTAACACCAAAACAGCTATTACACTGGTAAGGGTCTTGTAATGGGTGATGGGTAAATATCTGCTGAATCTGTATCATAACACTTAAAGTTAAAATATAATCATGTATATTGCATAATAATAATAATAATAATAATAATAATAATAATAATAATAATAATAGTAAACCCAAGTAACTAAAATAATTTTTCATCATATAAAAACACTGAACAACTTCTCGATAGAAATGCTATGAATTGTGCTATTAGGCAATTATATATTGTTAATTAAATATTATTTATCAAATTTTTTTCAGGATAAAAAGAATCCAACCAGTAGTCAATAAAGTGATGACAACATATGTGATCATCAGCCTGGATTTCCCCCTCATTAATGAATATTTATTTATTCTTTTTAAACATTTGGCTTGTTCTAATGCTAGTATTCAAATGTACCAAATATGCTTGAGCTTTTGTTTATGCTTCTACATTGATCTGTATTGATGTGCTGTGTAATATAAGACAAGAGGTTAGACGTATAGGTTAAATGAGACACATACTCATCTAAACAAAAGTCTAACAGCAGGAGTACAATCATTCTAAACTCTGGTGTTGTGTTTATGTAAGTTTATTACCAATGTCATTTGGTCCAAAGAACCCAAAGAAAAACAGTTCAGTCAACAAGAACTCATAGTTAGTCCACATTATATTGTTTTATCCTCAAACTCATACTAGCCATGTAATCAAGACCCAGAAAGTACAGTATGTGGCCTGGCTGTCAGACTGGATGAAAAACATCTGAACAAAGCAATGGGGTCCAGTCCTATTCTTGGAGTTTGTCCACCCTTGATCGTGCCACTCCTTTGTGCTCCCTTGCTCTGTCTTTGCCAATCTGCATACATTACTATATTTACTGTGTAGATTTGATGGTGGTCTATGCAGTGTGTACAATATGTAGAACATTTTTCTTTGACAGAAAGACTTTTTGGACGCTATAAACACTTTCTTGTCAGTTTTTTTTTTTGCAATCTGCAAATAACCCATCTTTTTTTTATTTTATTTTTTTTTTAATGTGTGTGATCTGTATCAGGTTTAGTAGACTTTGTAGATTAGGGCTAGAACTAAAATGTGTAAGGTAGGAGAAACATGATAAACCAAGGATTGGGGTTTGGTTTTAGGGCATCCTAATAAATATTGTATTATGTAATACATTATAGGTCTTTATAAATTCATTTGATAGGCCCTTGATGTGCTCTATTATGATTAGTCCATACACAATAGAAAGAGTACAATGGCATTACAATGGATTTATTTCCTTGGGTTTGTGAATGGTAAAGCAAGAAAGAGTGGCACTACCAAATTCCAGGACAAGGCTGACTTTGCTGTTTGATTATTAGATGATTAGTCATTGAAGGATATTGCTGTATTGTTTCAGTGTGGTGATGTTTTTAGCCTTGTCACCTCTCAGCTCCAGGGTCCCTGCTTCAACCTGAGCCCAGTTTACCGTGCAGAGCTTTGCACGATTTGGGTTTGTTTTCTCTGGGTTCCTTTACCTCCCATTTGCATACCAGTAGATGGATTGACTCCACTAAATTGCGTTTAGGTGTGTCAGTGAGTTAAAATTTTGACCTGAGAAGGACCTGTATTCCATCCAAAGGTGTAAATGGATAGGATCTAAATCCACCTCCAACAAAACCCCTGATTGACAGCTTTGATTTTATCCCAGATGCAGAACATTAAACCTGCATATTCAGTACGTAAAACACTGATGTGGGCCAATGAACTACTCCGAGAGTTACCGACGCTGCCAGAAGTAAAATCCCCTGGGGCTCAAGGACAAGGTGGAAGTGATGCATGGCTGCTTCCTGCTGCACCTGTAACACCACCACCACTACCACCACCTCCTCTTCTTCACCCTCCCTCCGCCCACACACACACACACACACACACACGCCCGCACGCACGCACACACACGCGCGCGCGCTCCACACTACTTCACGCTCCCGCACTGTCGCTCTGTTCAGGGTGGAGCAGGCAGCCTCCGCCTCCGCCTTGGCGTCAACGTGCTGCGGGAAGTCTCTCGCTCGCTCGGTCGCTTGGAATGGTGGTCGGCGGGTGAAGCTTCTCTCCGGTCGGGAGAAATGGAGGACTCGGAGAGCAACGCGGATGACGGACTGCTGGCCACCTGGCGATGGAGCCGCAACGCGCGGGAGCAGGTACAGCTGAAGCAGAAGATCAGAGACCTGCCCGGTTTACTGAAGCACGGATTGCATTTGAGAAAGAAGAGCGTGAGTGTTGCATCTCAATTACTCTTGTCAAGTAAAACCATCTATTGCGTTCAAGCTGTTCTCCCTTTTACGAGGATCAGTCTCTATCGCGTGTATTTAAAAGGACACATTGGCAGAATTGCGTTATTATCGGCTTATTGACGCGCTTTTGCGCACGCAGCTGTGCGCCTTTTTAATCACATTTCTTTTAATTAATTTCGATTTATGATATGGTGAGAACGGGAGTACGTAGGAATGCGTTAACGCAGAATCTGCTGTTTTGCAAACGCCGTATCTAAGGCAACAAGAATCCCACACACACATACACACACACACACACACACACACACACACACACACCTGACGGCTGTCGTTTCTCCCTAACTTCCTCATCACGACGCTGGATGTAGCTGATACCGACTCCATGTTTTGAATCTGAAACCTGATTGAATCATATGTGATAAAGAAGACGGTCTTGTGTGTGTGTGTGTGTGTGTGTGTGTGTGTGTGTGTGTGTGTGTGTATGAGAGAGAGAGAGAGAGAGAGAGAGAGCCTCCGGTAAACAGGCATCTCCACCTCGTTATTTTCCTTCATGTAAATGACTGAAAAACTTAAACACAGAAACCTCCTTTAAAGGTCATGTTTGCAGTGACATTGCGCACGGACTTTACCTGTTAAAACATTTTACTGCCTTTTAGATGAGAATCACATGCAAGAAGCAGTGGATGTATTAAGGATTAGGAAAAACCGCATGCTATCATATGTAAGCCACCAGTAGCCTGGTATGTACACAGAAAATACCAATGAGGATGGCAGTGTGCTGTTTTGGGCACATCTTATGTTTAATGAGTGCTGGCCAATCTTTAGCTTATTATTCATGTTTATGTATGTATGTATGTATGTATGTATGTATGTATGTATTATTATTATGTGTAATATTAAATTTAATAGATATCAGTTTACAAAAATTGACAAAATACAAAAAAAAGATTTATTTATTTATTTATTTATTTATTTTTTTTACAGAATGCACCGAAAGAATTATTAACGATGCTGGACAATGTTTACTAATTTTGCCCAATTTATTCATTAGTTCACACATACATACATACATACATAAATACATACATAAATACATACATACATACATATATGTAGATTTAAAACTATACAAAAATGAACAAAAAGTTATAAATAATCAGATACAATCGGATACAAATGATCATGAAAATGTTGCACATATACAGTAGATAAGTAGAGAGAAAGGGACACTTAACAACATGATGATGTAATGACTCTTGACTGTTGAAATTCCACGACAGAAGATAAATTTCCTTAAGAAAACATGTTCCTTGTTGATTTATTGCTACATGTTGGGTTTTCTCCACTGTGATCAAGGAACAGATTTTGGTTCAGTCCATCCCTCAATAATTGAACGATTTATCAGTAGTCCTCTAACCGATTACTAAATGTTTTACTTTGTGCGCCGAGCCTGCTTCAGACAAGTTTCGGTGGGTGTTCAGAGGAGTCACAGCCACAGATCAATTTAAGTGGAGTTGCAAATGAATGCAAGTGGGAAAAATGACTAACATTATCCCCACTGTGAATCTGACATTTCCCTGCGTTTACTTGCCCTTTGGATTTAGCTTGATGTATGATGTAAGATGTTCATTATTGATATTTTGAATGTGCATTGGTGTGTTATATACAGCAGCCTGCTTTGGGTATAGCTGTAGCTGTTAATGTCAAGAGAAAATCAGGGTGTAGTGTAAGAACAAATGCACAGTTCTGAGTAGAGGTTTCGGGGAATGTAACATAGTTTTAACCTTAAAAATAATAAAATGAACGAGATGGATTAAAAAAAAACAAAACAAAAAACAGGCATTTCTAAGTGGATGTAACCTATAAAAGATGTCCAGATAATAACTCTAGAGGGATTATGATAATAAAACCGTAACGCCGTCTTTTATAGCAGAAAGTCATTAGACATGAGTGTTTACAGTTTGAATACTGAGAAATTTCCCTTCTGAATTTCACATTTTAGAGAAAGCAGCACATTTTCATGGACTGTTACTGTGGTTTTGTGTGCTTCTTAATTTGCTAGTTGTCTCTTTAGCTAATATAAAGCTTTTAGTACGAAGTTAGAATACTGCTCTAAGAAATCAAAACCTAGTGCATGATGGGTATCAGTGATTAAACATCACAGCAGCACAAACCCGAAGAATACAATAATGGCTCATACGTTTAACTGTGATATTTATTATTTGAAGGGTGAAATGGAAGGTACTTAAGTCTAAATGTAAATAAAATTCAGTCAGTAGAAATAGCATTTCACTGAAGGGGAAAGGGCATGTGAGTGTGAAAGACTTCTGGTAGAGGTTACTTTCCCCAAGCGCTAACTTCACTAAGGCTAAATATGACCTGTGAAAGAGACCGTGAGTCAATAGAAAACAAGAAAGCAGGACCAGAGGCTCTTTGGTGGCTAATGAAATGCAATGATCTTTCGTCTTAGTGTTTTTTTTACTGTTTCTTGTCACACATCTAAAAAAAAATAAAAATAAAAATAAAAAATATCTATAATTTTTTTTCATATTAACTTTCAAAGTAAGTGACTGTTTATAGCTATTCTAATGTAAAGTGTTAAACAAAGCTTTTTCAACAAAAGGAATTAAAACTGATGATGTTCTACACTGTAAAAGTACACTGTGAAAAAAAAAAACGAGTACATCGATTTCCTAGGGATAGGGATAGATATATAGTATTTTAAATTATAAGTTCTTTTTTTATTTTATTTTTTTAATTAATTCATTTTAATATTTTTAAAATGAATTAAAAAATTTAATTGTATATATTCACTTATTTCTTTTTCTTCTTATTTTTTCTTCTTCTTATTATATATTTATTTCTTTTTCTATCTCTTCTGTTTCCATACTTCTGTAAAGCTGCTTTGAGTTAATGGGAAATTGTTAAAAGCGCTATACAAATAAATTGAATTGAATCGAATTGAATTGATTTGATTTATGTGGCTGAATTGAGTTACATTAACACTGTTAGTTTTTGTACATGCAACATGATTTAATGACGGATTTTTAAAGCCTTGTGTAAAATCAGACCCCGAGCTCACAATCAAACCTTCAATGCACTATTCTACTATACATATCACCTAAATGTAACACTGTTGTTATACTGTAGATCCCATCAGCACCAACATCCTCGAGATTTCACAGAGAACTGGTTTAGGTTAATACTAATGAATTCCACACATTCACTCTACGTCATTTCGTCTAGACATTGATAAACTTGTTGACATTAAGTTTAGTATACTGTAAGCAATGAAATCATTTTGTTTATGTTAAATACTTAAATACATACTTTATGCATTGTGAGGTTATTGTTAATTATTCAAACTTTTCTGGTTGGTCATATTACACCTTGCTATCGCCGATTATTTTCCGCTGACTGTACCAGCATTCTTTCACTCCTTGCTTGCACAAGCAACACTTTTCAATGTAAAAAGTGTCCACGGCAGTCAGAAAGTTCATATCCTGACAGGATACTTTTCAGTACCTTTCTTTGTAAAACTTATGCCATGTTTGTAGGGAATAAGGGGTTTTCGTGCACAGTAACCCGTGTAATGGGTCTCGTGAGGCAGCGAGACGTTCCCTCGTAGACAAGTGCACCGAGCCGTGATGAGCGAGTGGCTTTAAAACGAAAGTGGGACCGTCTCACTTGTCTCACACTTGAGGCTTTTGGTCCAAAAGCGTACGCTGATTTAGTTCCAGCTAATGCTGCACTTTTTATAACCTTACGTTTGTGCTTATCCTGCTCTTTGTCTGTAGCCGAACAGAACGTTCCCACCAAAGCAATCTATCGTAGGAGCATCATAGCTTTCCTTTCCTTTCCTTTCCTTTCCTTTCCTTTCCTTTCCTTTCCTTTCCTTTCCTTTCCTTTCACACGGTGTCAGCTCAAATGCTGTATGTGTTCTAGTGTCATTACACGTGAGAGTACATGTTACTCGGTATGGGGATGATTGTTTTTATGTAGTGTGGGTGTGGAGTTTTAGGAATCTGTTGGAACATGTGCTGCCACGATATGGATCATATCCAATATTAACACATTTTTCCACATGGCTGAGTGAGAAATGACAGTATCGATTAGCCCGAGTGAGCGACTGAAAGCTGCATAATAACGTGGCACACACTCTGAGACCTCCCTTTGTTTCGGGTTGCAAATTGATTATCGTTTTCTCTTTATCATATTTTAAAGTTTGATTTTTTTTTCTCACGTCTTTAGCCATTAGCGCAGAAACAGCATTATAAATTATAAATTATATTCTTTGTTCCGGGGAAAGGAGAGAACAGCATGCTGAATGTTGTACTTGTTCAATGATGAAGGCATTAGTATTCATATTTGTATTTAGATACATCAAATTACATCACCTTTTTTTAGAACGGGAAATGTATCATAACTACTCCAGAAAAACTACTCACATTTAAGGTCCTTATTCAAAACACAACAGATTTAAGAAACGTTTTGTCATACGAAGAAAAAAAATGTATCAGAATAATAACTGTTGGTGTGTTGAAGCTTTTGGAAGGAGTCTCCGCTGTCAGATAAAGAAAAGAACTATTGATTGATGGCTTTGTGGTTTCTGGTTTCCTTGTAAGTTGTTTTTACTTTTATTAAAACAGAAAGAACGGAGAGGCCGGTAAGAAGTATGACGTCATTCCTTGATTAAAACTGATCGTTGATACTTTGCTGTGGTGTAAAGAGAATAAAAGATTTGGACCACATCATATCATCACATCGGTGATACGTTTCATACTAAATACACTCCCTGAAGACTTACTGCATGCAGAAAATACACAAAGCATTCCATATAATGCAGAAAGTATTTAAGGGAAACTTTGTATAGATTGTTGTTTGTGGATCATCTCATCTGTAGCCTATATTGTTTTACACCGGATGCCCTTCCCTCCTTGGGACTGGAATAATTGGCATAATATTAGATCGGCATAATAATCCCTCAGTGCCTGGGGATCGAACCCCGTGCCAGTGACGCAACATCGTATAAAGTTCTTTCTATATATACTGGATATATGTGTACTATTTTGGGTGCACTGACTCAAGCAGCTGCAGTTCTTTTTTTTTTTGTTGATTTTTTTTGCTGTATCGTGATAGCTGATAGGCGGTGTGTGGAAAGACAAACATAATATACTTGGCATGTGGTAGCTCATTGATAATGGTGTTGGATTTACAGATCAGATGGTTGTGACTTCAAGCCCCAGATTTACCAAGCTGCAACCACTGGGTCCATGAGAAAGGCTCTTAACCCTAATTTGTAACATAAACATAAAATGTATGTCGCTGTGGATCAAATGCCAGCGTATGTCTGCCAAATGCCATAAATGTAAAGAAGATGTTTAGGGGAAAAAAAAACTGAATTTGTTGATGAATAAAGAATTTTCAGCTTAGATTTTTCAGCCTATTTCAGGTTTTTTCATGTTGTCTTCTTAAATGGATGAGCTGTACCAAATAACAATCCTGTAGAACCCTCTCCATTAATATCCACACCCCTCCTTGTATAATCATACTTTCAACCATTAGTCGCAAAATTGAGGTTCCGTCTCATTTGACTGTGCAATTAGACATCAGAAAAGGACAATATCATTTCATCCATTAATCTGTTTTATTGCTGTGGTGGAGTAGCTCAGGTTTGGGCTGTTAACGTTGTCGTGCTCGATGATTTATTGCTAATTAGACGCTGTGGATTCTTCATTGTCTTTTTTATATTTTTATTGCTTTTAAGCTAAAAAAAAATCAATTCCTGTAGATGAAATAACGAATAACGTTGAAATCAGGTTACCTGTAATTGAGATCTGATTGGAGGTATTAAAAGGTTTATATTACGATACTGACATTTGCAATCTGCTGTGCAACATGGAGCTCCGTCTGCTGAAATATCAGCTCAGTGAACAAGCTTTCATTCGCTGGCATGAGGAACACGTGTGAGGATGAAGATGAAGCTGGGAGTGTGACATATTCCACACCAGAGGATCGAAGATATTGAAAAGATTAAAGATAATAATAATAATAATAATAATAAGAAGAAGAAGAAGAAGAAACTATTGGAGCCGATCATTCTTTCACTTAATTCGAAAACTATTCTGGTGATTTTTGCATGCTGTCTTCTCTAATCTTCATATGTGTGTGTATACGCCGTGTGTATAGTGGAGTGTGTTGCGTTCACAGCCAGGTGGATGTTGTTTCGGTGCCTCTAAAGCGGATTTCCTGTACTTGCTTTTCGTAGTAAAATGCAAACGAAGAGGCCGAACTTGTTTGATTTTCACGATCACGCATCACGCTAGTCTGACGGGACAGATTTATTCGCAAGTCGTGTCGCTGCAAGCAGAGTTTGTGTGTGTGTGTGTGTGAGAGAGCATGAGCGAGCATTCGGAGCTCCAGCGCTGAGCCTCGCTGAGCACTCTAATCTGAGAGTAATCCATTTCTCACAGATAATGACCCACACACCCACTGCACTCTACATGCTGCACACAGGAACACGCTCCTCGCTGAGCCTTTGATGTCTGCACATAGATAACAGCACCAGGGAGCCCCTTTTCTTCTTCTCTCTTCTCGCTCACCTTCCATTGTTTCCTTTCCTTTCTTGTATCTCTCATGCTCTTTCTTTTTTTTTCCCTCTCACTATGAATCCGACACTCCTTAGTCCCACGAAGTGCAGTGCACCATGCAGTAACTTTATGTTTTTGGAATGAAAATAGAAAACGGAAGCTAGATCAAACCCCAGACTCTGTGTTTCTTTCACACTCCTTTCTCTTTTCTCATATTTCTGATTCTTTCACAACTTTGATTCTCACATTCTCTCAGTGTTTCTCTTCAATTCCTCTCAAAACTTACTTTCTTTCTCTTTCATAACCAGGCTCTAACTACAGCTGGGTTTGGGCAACACCTAAAATGTCAGTCGTCTACACAAACTATAGCCGTGTCTAGAAGATATTGGTCGTTTTGTTCGTCTTGAGTGTCGGATTTGTATCACCAGCATCATAATGTGATATATGCGAATAATTGTACCTACAGTGCATTCAAAGGTGTCTGCAATATTTCAAGTCTTTCTACACCTGTAAATATCCCATCATTTCAAATGAACGTTACAAAAACAGTGCTGTAGCTCTGACTTCGAAGAGTCCAGGCTTCTGTTGACGTTTTTACAGTATGGAAATAAGCCCTGCCCCTTTTTAAACCAAAGCTGCTCAAATCCTCTTTTTCATAAAAGGCAATTTTCGAAAAACACACATAACCCAGGTTTACATGCACCCTAATACCTTGCTAGTAATCCAACTGAAATGCATGCACCTTCAGCAGAACATAGTCATACCATCCATCAGAGATGAGTAATCCTTTTTATAATTAGAAATTTAATTAGAAAAATAATAACCACCTTTTCTGTCTGATTATTTTCACTTTTAGACGCTCTTCACCAGACGCTCTTTCGGCAACAATTCGGGCAAATAAGAAAATATAGTTCGTGTTACATGTTTAGCAGTGCGATTAAGCAGCTTAACGAGTCGACTGGTTTCATATGTTCCTGTTGTTATGGCAACGTTGACACTAAACCTCGCTCCCCGTATGTTCATAACTAGATCGCATTACAGACCGTATAAACTGAGAATGCACACGTTTGCCCTTTATTCAAAAACATCAGTTATATCAGTATATGAATATTATTTGTATCACAATTTTCATATCCATATCATCAGTCACTGTATCATATTCATATGCTCTATTTATTTCAATGTGTACAGATAATTCCATTGTATTTTTTTCCTATCTTTAGTCAATTCAATACGATTTAATTCAATTCTATTTTCTTTGTATAGGCCTTTTAACAATGGACATTGTCTCAAAGCAGCTTTACAGACCATAAGAAATAAAGTACAAAAAGTTTAAGATTAATATTAGAGTTATATTTAAGGTGACTGAGGCGACTGTGGTGAGGAAAAACTTCCTTAGATGGAAGAGGAAGAAAGCTTGAGAGGAACCAGACTCAAAAGTGAACCTCATCCTCATTTGGGTGACACTGGAGGGTGTGATTATAAACTGTTACAAACACCGGAAAGTGTTATTATGAACATTGCACTTTCTACAGTCAGATACAGTCTGAAAATTGTATATTGATGAGGAGGTTGTTGTCCTCAAAGACCACATGGAGTTGGCATCTTCTCTTAGAATGTCCAAATACTTCATGAAGCAGAGTCCAACTGGAGCTGGTACATCTCTAGATGCCTCAGGATCCTCACAGGGTTGGCCTCTTCTCACTGTAGGTCCAAAATCTGGAGCTGGTACAATTGCTAGATGCTGATGGGCAGAAAAAGACAAGCAAGTGGAGCGGAATTAACATAGCTGCTGTTCAGAATATTAACAAGCACCAGGTGATAATGTACATTTGATCAGATCTACTAGAGCACACAGATATGGGATGTATTATGTGCATGCCTGGCTAAATAGATATGTCTTTAATCTAAATTTAAACTGGGAGAGTGTGTCTGAGCTCTGAAATCTGTCAGGAAAGATATTCCAAAGTTTGGGAGCTATATATGAAAACATGCTCTACCTTTTTTAGTAGAGTAGGATTGGTTGAAATCTTTGCATGTGAACATAATTGTTGTTTCAACAGAAGAAACGGAGAGAGAACAGGGAAAGGGGGAAGCATTGTCCATGTGTTCGCCTCACAGGTAGCCAGGCAACTGCTTTAAAGCAGGGGAAACCATATCATACACACTGTGCCACTAGCTGAAATTTACATCACATTTACATTTACAGCTTTAAGCAGCCTCTCTATACCAGATTGACTTACAGAAGAGCTTTGTTCATCAAATATATCCTTCTTTCTGTCCTCGAACTAGTACAAAACTTTCACGGACAAAGAATAGTATAAATCTCAGTTTAAAACGAGAGAAGTGTATGGATGCAAAGTAGAGTCTTGATGAACATCTCTCTTGATGAACCTCTCTCTTGTATCGGCGGAGCTCGTAGGTGAAATCAAGCTACTTTCGAGGCTCGATGGGGACGTGGTGTATGATTGATGAGTGCCTTCAGGTAGGTGGGGGTCTGGGTTCGGGTTTGTAAGCAAGCATCAGTGTTTAAATGCCAGTGGAAGAAACAAAGCACTGGGGGAACGTGGGAGTACTCAAAAAAATCAAGGACATAATTAATTCAATTTTTCCTGAAGGTCACATGGGATTGCGGGTTTGAATAAATTGAAAATAAAAAGTCCTCTGAAACTTTAAACATAGCTAACTTAAGTTGTTAAAAACAAAAAAAAAATACCCAAAACTTCACTGGTGATATAGTGAGAGATTCTCATTGGAGAAGATTCGCTAAATATTAATATAGTATGCAAAAAATATCAAACTTTAAATAATGCATTTTATTTAGCTAACACTTTA
Source organism: Tachysurus vachellii (assembly GCF_030014155.1). Taxonomy (NCBI): domain Eukaryota; kingdom Metazoa; phylum Chordata; class Actinopteri; order Siluriformes; family Bagridae; genus Tachysurus; species Tachysurus vachellii. The sequence goes on from NC_083480.1 coordinate 13,756,517, forward strand.
TAGGCAGTGCCTAAGTAGAGCACTACTGTAGCTATGCTAGTTAATAGTAAGCTAGCATTACAGTGACAGGCAGGTTTTGGAGCATTTTATCTAAACATAAACTACTAGCTAACTAATAGAGGCATAAAATAAGCATTTAGATGTATTATATTTATCTGGGTTCCATCAGACATTTTTTATAGTGTTATAGTGAAGGTTTAATACTGAAGTAGATAAACATTTATAGCTAAATCTCTAGCCAGCTTGGTTAATGTTAAATAAAATAAGCCATTAAATATGCTGATGTTTAGCTAAACATAAATAGCTAGCTTTAGCATTAGCATTAAATGTAGCTAGCTGTTGGTGTTAGATATTACTGAATGCTTAATACTGGAGTAGTTAAACATAAAATGCTAAATTGCTAGTTAGCTTTGTTAGTGTTAAAGAAGGTAGCTACCTATTATCCATCTAAATGCCTTAGCTAACTCCAAACCATTAACGGATCTGTTATATGAGTCATGGTCACCACAGCTATGAACTGGTGACACATTTGGACACTTTCAGGATAAAATCCAGATGTAAGTTATGCAAAATAAGCAGGTGTATGGTGTAATGCTAGTCATGATTCACAGGGCTAGAGGAGAAAAAAAGAGAGGGAGGGGTGATGAAAGCTAGAGGAGGATGAGTCCTTGAAGGAGAGGAAGCTGATTATGGCACCGTGTGTCTGCACCAGGCTGTTTCCCCGTTTTCCTGTAAGATTGTTCTTTCTTTCATCTGAAGACTAGATTTTGCGTCTGATGTTTTTTTTTTATGTTTTGTATCTTTGTGCTCGAGTAGCCAGTCTGTGTGCTTCAATTCCCTCTCAACCCAAACACTGTCTGCTGCTCTTGCTGCCAAGCTTTGTGCCCTTTGCCCACAGCAAATCAATAAAGAGCTGAGTCTACACAGGCACACACACACACACACACACACACACACACACATTTTTTGCAGCCAAAACAAAGCCCACACATGTTTTCATGTCCTCTGTGATGACTTCACTCCAGCAGAGATGTTGCTGTGATGATACGATCTTGCTTTTTTCTCTCTGTCTCTTTAAACAGCTTGTGTTTAGCACCTGATCTTAGCGGTGCACCAGATTTGAGCCTTGAACCAGCTTTGTCTAATTATCATTTTACTGGTCCTCATCAGATTTGGACAAAGATTTCTTCTTCCTCCATCAGTAGATGATGTATTTTATTGGTTGCTTCACAGCTTTTACATTAATTGAGAAATAAACCACTTGGGCTTGTGCTGTTACAGTATGTGAAAACCATCAATAGCAGGGTGGGATGAGGGAGATTTCTTGTTAACACCTCAAAGTCGATTATTTTCTCTTTATAGTAAAACAGGACGTGTTTTATTCCTCTTATCTGCCTTTTTATTTACTTACTATAGAAATGAAAATGGAAAGGCACAGAAGCCTTTATTATCGCTACATATACATTACAATATAGTGGAATTCTTTACTTCGCATATCCCAACTTAGAAGGTTGGGGTCGGAGCACAGGGGGAGCTATGATACAGAGCCCCTGGAGCAGGGAGGGTTAAGGGCCTTGCTCAAGGGCCCAACAGTGGCAGCTTGGCAGTGCTGTAGCTTGAACCCTGATCCTTAACCCAGAGCCTTAACCACTTGAGCCACCATTGCCCCAGATTTATCCACTTATAGTTAAATTTAATATTAAAAAACAAGAAGTTAAACGCTGGTATCACTTCCAATACAGCATCTGTTCCATTCTCTCACAAACGTTCCTTTTTTCAGTAAGATAAGTCAATAAGATTTGTAAAATGCAACTAATTGTGGTGTACAACATCCTCCATCCTAAATACTTTCCAGTGTCTGATAAACTAAAGTTACAGCTTTACGTCTGACTGTTATAAAGGGCTACAACTGGAGGCTCCTTTAAGAAACGTGTAAATAAATGCACCGCCTTGTAGAAATCGTCACCATGTCAACAGTTCAGCATGTTTTTTTAATGTGTTTATGTGGAGCATTCGCAGTTCAAGTCCCTGTGCGAGCAGCCGGAGCTCCTGTCATCACCAATCAGAATCAAAATCAGTCTAGTGGAATAAACAATAACAAGCATTTTTGCAACTCCTTACAGTTGGTCAGTTTATAGGTTATAAACCTGTTATAGATTTAGTCCCATTACAGTGTAACCAGAGTACTATTTTGAAAATAAGAAAAATATTCTTCTGCATTACCGTTTCACTGTCAGGGAACACAAAATAAATATGGAAGCACATACACATGGCTGGATGTGTAAAAGTCTGTAAATCATGTGTGAGTCATGTGAATCAAGTGCACTTGCCTGGCTGAGTATTTGGGACAGAGCATAAATTCAGCATTCAGCTAAAGGATGTTTAGAGAAATCGGAACTTTTATTTTAGCTTTTAGCGAAGACATGAACGAATGATGCGAATCAATAAAATGGCTCATTAAAAGGATCTAGAAGTTTCCTCTTGTCAAAAGTTCAACATTGAAAATGCTATCTGAAAATATTTCAGTCTTTCTACAAGGAAAATACACTGGTAAAAGCACAATACATTCATTCATTCATTCATTTTCTACCGTTTATCCGAACTATTCTCGGGCCTATATCTCAGGCATCATTGGGCATCAAGGCAGGATACACCGTGGACGGAGTGCCAACCCATCGCAGGGCACACACACACACTCATTCATTCACGCAATCACACACTACGGACAATTTTCCAGAGATGCCAGTAAACCTACCATGCATGTCTTTGGACCGGGGGAGGAAACCTGAGTACCCGGAGGAAACTCCCCTAACCCTAACCCCTAACCCTAACCCTAACCCTGAGGCACATGCAAACTCCACACACACAAGGCGGAGGCGGGACTTGAACCCCCAACCCTGGAGGTGTGAGGCGAACATGCTAACCACTAAGCCACCGTGCCCCCCCAGTACAATACAGAATAGATTTAAAATGTAATTGCTTTTTTAATTTAATAGAACAGAACATCTTGTAGGTAGTTAGGAAGGTAGGGTGTTGCAAGACGTTTGACTTTCTGTGAGAAATCATCTTATTGGACATTTTCAGTCAGTAAAATAAAACAAATTAATTATTTTATTTCCAGACATCTGTTATGTTGGGTTTCTGTTGGGTTTCTGTACTGTTGGGTTTCTGTTTATAGAGTATCATGGGAAGGAGTGTGAGCAACCTGCTGGGCAAACAATTAACACCACTCACAATAACATTAGTACAGAGATAAAAGGACAACAGCTTTTATTTTTTTATTTTTTTGACCCTCTGTAAAGGTGTAACTCAATGCTATACAGCTCTGTTGTGTGTTTCTCAGCTAGGTATAGAAGAATAGGAGTCTGGTTTTAGGGCACATGTTGATTTAGCCATTTTCACATTATCATTCTGTGGAAACTGAACTGTTTAAATAGCATTATGACTCTGTTTGTTTTTATTGATTGTGTCTTGGCAGCAGTCACCTGACACTGTCCCCGGACCCAGCGCTGGCATCCACACCAAGTCCAAGGTAGGCTACACTTCTTATATACTACTGATGTGTATGTGGTCTTACCGTGTTATGTTTTTGCTTCATTAAACGTCAAAGTGATCAATCATGACAAACTGACAACTCAGTTTGGATGCTGTAAATGTTATAAGGTTAATGATTTATAACTGTGGTCTAAATCATTAAATTATGGTTGGGTCTTGGTTTCTCTGGAGATTTGTTTGGATGATCTTGTGCTATTTTAATGTTGAATGAGCCCTAAACACTAAAAAAGTGTAAAGGTACCACAAAGTACTAAGTTCAGGTGTGTGTGTGTGTGTGTACTCAGTGGTCTGATGTTTAGTAAGAGACAAGATGATGTTCCTCTCTGGTTTCATCTGGATACAGAACCTTGTGGGATGTTGAAATGAAAACATCTCAAAGGGTTTTTAAGGTAACTGTAACTTGGGGATAAGCTGAGAAACAAGTACTGTACAGATGGAGATTACATTATTTCTTTAATGACGATGAGCCAAAATTAGGATTCAGCAATTGTATAATTAATCATGCCTTTCCCTGTGCTTATGAGCTTACAGAGTGTTTCTTTCTGCGTACTTCTGGTTTGTTACGGATAAATTAGATCAGTGTTCACATCCCGAGTAGCTGCCAAAACCTTTAGGCAAGCAAAAGTACTGTTATGCCAAAAAAATAAATGTGACTCCAATAGAAGTGAAACAGTTCTGTTTCTTTTATAAGGGTAAGAAATGATGAAGTGAAAAAACAACTGTAGTAGTGTGTTATCTATCAGATTTTTCAATTTATTAGAACAAACCATTAAATTAGATTAAAACTATTCAATATCAATAAGACAAAACTATGGATTCTGATTGGCCAGAAGATATAACAATAAAATAGTCAATCTAATCAAACTGAGATCAAATTCTTTCTTTCTTTCTTTCTTTCTTTCTTTCTTTCTTTCTTTCTTTAAGAGAAAGTGAGAATAGAGCTTAACAATAAATATATATATATATATATATATATATATATATATATATATATATATATATATATATATATACATACGTATGTATGTATATATATATATATATATATATATATATATATATATATATATATATATATATATAACCATAAATGGATAAAAATAAATGACATACCAATCTTTTTTACAAATGTAATAGTTGCATTAGCAAATTGTGTTAAGTGAGAGGAACCTGATGTATTTTTTTAATTAATAATAATCTTTGTGGTGCTAACGCTAATCCTGTCTTGTGTTGGGTCACATAACAATGCCCAGTTGTTGATTATTTTCCTATAACATCAATTATTTTATTCCCTACTTATATATATATAATATATGTAAATGTATATTTTTTTCTTTAGTCGACATTAATTTAAACTTGTAATAAATTGAGGCTGAACCCTGAAATAAAACAAAAAAGGAAGAAAAGAATAAATGTTAAATATTAGAAAGCACTAGTATGTAGAGGAAATACATCTTCTCCATACAAGACCCCACAGCGACCCCAACCCCGACCCCGAAACCACCATCTCAGATCTCAGCCGTAAATTCGTCTCTCTGAGCTGTTGAACGTAATATGACTGGCAAACTAAACTAATGAATCTCCAGTGAACAAAACAAGCAAAAAATCCATCAAATTAAACCTCTGAATCTCCCAGGAGCCGTCAGCGGGTCCTGACTTACATTCCTCACGCTCGTAATGACATGCCATTCCCATTAGCCTCACTGTAGTTATTGAATAATTCATCCTACTTACTGAATAATAAGCTTTAAGATGAATTAAGTGACTAATAAGTGAGATTCTAAAGGGGTTGAAGACATAGAATTGAAATCGTAATGCCTTTATTTTCCATTTTCTCTACCTGAATTATGATTATAAATAATTTATGAGCAGGCTGTGAGTTTATCCACTGGGATTTGATTGTGTAGTGGAAAATGACAATATAAAGGTTAAAGCTGTCAAAAAATCAGAGGATGTTTAAAGGACATTCAAATGCCATTGAATTGTGAAGAATGATTATGGATAAAACAAACAAACACCAAGACACTTTGTCTGTTAAGTGACTGATACGGATACATTGCACACAATATGAGCAGGAAGACGAACGAACAAGACAAAAAAGAGAATATTATAGAAGCTTGAAGAAAGAACATGGTTGAATGTAGTAAAATATTGTAAATGTTATAGAAGATATTCTACACCCAGTCATGCTTCAAATAATGAATAAAGTCGATGTAATGGAGTAAATGTAATGTTAATTCCCATCAATACTGTTCCTGGAAATGTTCTTACCTGTAAAGTTCTATTTCAGCACTGATCCAATCACACAGGGGGCTGCTTTAAAAATATTCATTCCTTTAAATTCATACCTCACTGCTGTCCCATAATCTGATCATCTTATTCCTGTCTTTCAATCATGTCTGTGTTTTTATCTCTTGAAAAAGAGAGACTGACATGGAGACAGACACAAAGATAAAATGAGAGACAGACATGGAGACAGACGCAGCACAAAAAGAGAGACAGACATGGAGACAGACGCAGCACAAAAAGAGAGACAGACATGGAGACAGACGCAGCACAAAAAGAGAGACAGACATGGAGACAGACACAAAGACAAAAAGAAAAACAGAGATGGAGACAGACACAAAGACAAAAAGAGAGACAGACATGGAGACAGACACAAAGACAAAAAGAGAGACAGACATAGAGACAGACAAAAAGACAAAAAGAGAGACAGACATGGAGACAGACACAAAGACAAAAAGAGAGACAGACATAGAGACAGACACAAAGAAAAAAAGAGAGACAGACATGGAGACAGACACAAAGACAAAAAGAAAAACAGAGATGGAGAAAGACACAAAGACAAAAAGAGAGACAGACATGGAGACAGACACAAAGAAAAAAAGAGAGACAGACATGGAGACAGACACAAAGACAAAAAGAAAAACAGAGATGGAGACAGACACAAAGACAAAAAGAGAGACAGACATGGAGCCAGACACAAAGACAAAAAGAAAAACAGAGATGGAGACAGACACAAAGACAAAAAGAGAGACAGACATAGAGACAGACAAAAAGACAAAAAGAGAGACAGACATGGAGACAGACACAAAGACAAAAAGAGAGACAGACATAGAGACAGACACAAAGAAAAAAAGAGAGACAGACACAAAGAAAAAAAGAGAGACAGACATAGACACAGACACATATACAGAACAAAAATTTCTTCATCACATATTCAGTGTGGACCGATGATGTAACAGCTGATGGATTACAGTTGGCAAATGAAGCAAACGTCCAGGGAAAACACACACACACACACACACACACACACTATAACTTTTAATCAACAGGACACAGGCAGTCTTGTATGGTTGAATGGTTAAAAAACGAGACATGTCCCGCTCTTCTGAAAGCTCTTACATGCATCAGTATTACATCATATCCCTCTAAGCTTTTTTTCTTCTAAATCCTTACGTTAATCAGAATGTCAGTAACTCTCTATTCTTCTATATTCAGTATATTCTAGGTTCAGAATATTACAGTTTACAAATGAGCAATACTGAGCGACACTTCATACGTTTTTGCCAATTTCTTGGGATGTTTAATGTGGAACATTTTTGGAACCAGTTCATGTTATATCTGACATGGTAGCACCAAACCTTAGTGAGAAACTTTCTTCTCTGTCTCTGAGACAGAAACAGCTCTTGTTACAGAGAAACTGAGACGTCGTCCATCCTGAAGATTTGGCCGGAACTGTTGTACTGGAAACTCCTTCCATAAGTGTTAAATAAACTCTAAATAATCTCCTTACTGAAAAAAAACTTTCTTGGGTCGCATTTATGTGGAGCATCTCACATGCACTTGTTACCATAGAAACAATACGGTATTTGAACGAGTGTACTGAAGGAGCGAGTGTCATAGCTGCAGTTGTAGACAAATAATCACCTTTGAACAGTCAGAGATAAAAAATAGTGACTGTTATAAATATACATTTTCATCAAATACATCGTAAGTCAGACATAAACATGTACAGTGTCAAATTGTTTAACATTACATGTTAAAAAAAGGGTAAAGAGTCAAATTAAATGGTCAAATTAACCGTCTAGCTTTTTTTTATTATTATTATTTGTATTTTTAAAAATTATTTTGACCTAAATTAATTTTATTTAAATTATTTTGACTGTTTTTATTGGGCAAAGAATAAAAAAAATAAAGGATAGAATTTTTTTGAAATTACTGTAGTTCATTCATTTCATTATTTACCACTTTCTTTCTGTTGCCTTGTGAAGGTGTCTACAGGAAGAATTTATATACGTTCACTTTGTACGACATTGTCATGAAGAACAACGACGAGAATTATCATGCTAACGAAAAAGAAAAAAAAAACCTTCAGTACAATACAAGTTATTGCCTTTGGCATGTTTGTAAGAATATTATATTAGTTCAGCTCTTTTGAAGCCTGAGTTTGTCCTTGACCCATTTGTGCTTTGCATCATACATTACGCTCACTCTCTTACACACACACACACACACACACACACACACACACACACACACACACACACACACACACGCGCGCTTTACTAAAGTTCTCTCTTTCTCTCTCTCTCTCTCTCTCTCTCCCTCTCTCTCATTAGCAGCAGTCATGCTCTCAGAGTTTTCCGTGTGCAGGCCGTGCACTGAGAAATGCATTTCTGTCCCATGGCCCGTATCCAGCCAAAGACAAGATCCACTTGGCACGGATCATCAGGTGAGAGGATGCGTCTCCACATGTTTGTGTTGTCTTATTGTGAAAGCTCATCATCCCCTACGACAGCCTTTAATGACTTTGAGTCATTTTTTTAATAGAAGCGAATCACACACATTCTGTATTTCATTTACATACGTATAACACAGACCTGCCAGTGTTTAACTAGTTCTTTACTCAGTAACACCGTCTTAAGAACAATACCAGGCTGCAGACTGTGAAAAGTTTTGCATGTGGATGTAGTAAAATATTCAGCCTTTCATTTTTCCTCTCCACAAAGACGTTTAGCAGCAGCACAGTGAAACTAATTTGTATAAAAGGTAAATATTTTTAATGATTTTTTTTCCCTTTATCCAACAGGAGTAAGTTTATTTAACATGAGGTGTAGCTAGTCATGACACATGACTTTTATACAGGAATCATCATCGTTAAGCACTAAAACATTTGCACTGAATGAAATGGAGATTACGCTAAACAAACACAGGCACACACACACACACACACACACACACACACACACACACACACACAGATATAAACACACACACAGATCCATAGCCACACACAGACCAGCACACACAGGTGCACACAGACACATGCCACAGATACACACACAAACAGAGATGCACATAAACCCAAACAAAGACACATGCACACAAGCACACAGATGCTCACAGACACACACATAAATGCACGTATACACAAACACACACATACACACATACACAAAGCCACATGTACGTGTGTGTGTGTGTGTGTGTGTGTGTGTGTGTGTGCAGGTTTGTGTTTGGGAAAAAATTTGTTTATCTATAGCACTGATAATCTGACACAGTGGCAGATGGAGCAGTGCATCTTCCTGCGTGTGAAACAGTAATGTGTGTGATGTGTGTGTGTTTTTCTCCCCACAGGAGGAGTTATGTAGGTGTGGAGCTGGTACAGTGGCTGCTGGAGCAGTGTGTATTTGTCCAGTGCAGGATGATGGCAGCACGGGTTTGGCAAGTGCTGCTGGAGCTCGGCATCCTTCACTCAGGTAACTCACCTTAAAGCTGGCCAAATACTATACCGCTAGCTTTAATGCTAGTCTGCTTAATGCTTGTAGCCCTTTCCTGAAGTGAAACTGTCGTCATGGCGGTGGTGCATAGCGACCGTCTACTTCACCACATGTGTTCCATAGAAACTACACGATGGCAGCACAGTTCATATTTCCTAAGCTTATTATTTGTTGAGTATTATCATCATCAGTGTTTAGCTAGCAAACCAGTTTGGTTAGTCTTAGCATATATTTGTCAAGATTAGTTCTCTAACAGTAACAGTAGGTGAAGTTTGCTGAACGATTGGAACTCCTTGAGCCCACCCATGTATTTAAATCTCCATCCTAGAACTAGAGTTAGCGTGCTAACTAGCATCAGCATTAGAATGGCTTGAATGGCACGTTCTACAACTATAAACTAATGACTGTATATCATTCTAATTTATGAGGATGTTCGAGTGTTTTCGCTGTCCATTTTTCTTTTCCTCCTGAAGAGTGTTAATTGCTTTTATTCACACAGTTAGCATTGTTAACAATTATTCCAAATTTTATTAGTATAAACATGCAATATTCAGCTCATATTTCTTTATGAGATGTCTTGTCTCTGTCATTTAAACGAAACACTTCATTTTTTTATGTAAATCAGGAAATTCATCATTTAAACATTTCACATTACAGACCATTCCAGGAGCATTATTGCTAATCCTGCCTTCAGCTTCATCCTCTGCATCAGTATAAAAGACTCTATCATTATCCAGCAAGTGCTGCCAATATTTATTTATACTAGTTTGACTGTGTTTAAAGCACAGCATGCTTTTTTTTTGCTCATATGAGAATTATTTGGCTGCGCTGGCTGCTCGCTGAATTCATCCATGTTTTTTTATTTTGTATTATTTTTTTATTATCTCTGAACAAACAGACGAATGAAGAGTTAAAGTGATGTTGGTGAGCATCTTAGTTATTGTAGGACAAGCGGTTCATGGAAACACCAAAAAAAAGCTTATATCATACATAATACAAGTGTTTATATGTCAAGTCACACAACGTTATTGTCAATTCAACAGTTTACAGTGAAGTACACAGTGAAATGAAACAAGGTTCCTGTAGGTTTTTGGTGCTACAGTACATAAAACAATACAGAAGTACTTGTGTGCGATATAATAGTGTTTACATTCAAATACAGCATACCCTTATCCTTACTTACATAGATCTCATTTACACAACTGAGAACTTGAGGTTTAACAACGTTGCACAAAGGCCCAAGAGCTGATTTGAACACGCAACCTTCTGATCCATGACATAATAATCCAGCATTGTAAGCACTGAGCTACCGATTCCCTGCGCGCTGCCGCTCTGCCTAGTACACATTTCTGTATTGAATAAATTACTAAAAGCATTACAGATGTATATACATAATTTCATGTATAGTTTTGTGTATTATAAGCAGTCCTGTTTTGACATGGGTCTCCTGTCAGGCGTTAAATAAATAGATACTCACGAACACAGATTCACTCTCAGAATGCTTATTCATCTTCCTTATATATAGTTAGGAAGTAATTGGGTTTTCTCACCAACATGTTGCTGTTATTGCCGGGATTAACCCGACCTTCCATGTCTGCTCGCTTCAATAATAAAAAAATCCAGTTTGCGCTCTTTCTAGTACCGTTTAGAAAGAGTTACATAACTCCCCCTCACCTGTTTCCTCACCTGCTTGTTATCCGTCCTCTTAACCTTTCTGGGTTTTTTCAGAGTGCTCCACATCACTTGGCTTCTTTCATGGCCTATTGATTCCAGCTTCATAATTATACTGTGTTTAGAGCTAAATCAGCAGTCCCAGTGCTAGCTCATTTAATACCATAATGTTCTTCTCTCAGGGCGACTGCCTCTGCTCATGGCACACAGCCAGCTGTGACTTGTTAGCATCGTCTGACCGAACGTTACTTTAACAACCCAACCAGATCCCTGTGCTAAACTTCTGTAATGCGCTGCACTCTGCTTACTTTATTCCAACTTGTAGTCCAATGGAAATACAGGGGAAAACAAATTTGAATTTTTTAACTAAGATTTCCTTTTGAGAATTAAAATTTTGCAATATTTTCAAAACATGATAATTACTTGGCTCTGCCTCATGCCGGAGGAGTTTCCAGATCAGCAGCATTTTGTAGTTGAAACTGATTTTTAAAAAATTTTTTTTTTGTTGAACAATCCAGGGGGGGCACAGTGGCTTAGTGGTTAGCACGTTCACCTCACACCTCCAGGGTTGGGGGTTCGATTCCTGCCTCCTCCTTGTGTGTGTGGAGTTTGCATGTTCTCCCCGTGCCTCGGGGGTTTCCTCCGGGTACTCCGGTTTCCTCCCCCGGTCCAAAGACATGCATGGCAGGTTGATTGGGATCTCTGGAAAATTGTCCGTAGTGTGTAAATGAGAGTGTTTGTGCCATGTGATGGGTTGGCACTCCGTCCAGGGTGTATCCTGCCTTGATGCCCAATGACGCCTGAGATAGGCACAGGCTCCCCGTGACCCAAGGTAGTTCGGATAAGCGGTAGAAAATGAGTGAGTGAGTGAGTGAGTGAACAATCCAGAACATTTCATTCTTTCCTAAGTCCTACAGTACCAGGAATTCCTCTAGTGGTATTGGGGAAATGGTTAAAGAGTTGGGTGACTGATCGTAAGGTCGTGAGTTTGAATCCCAGGTCCACCAAGCTGCCACTTTTGAGCCCCTGAGTAAGGTCCTTAATCCTCAAATGCTCATCTGTATAAATGAGATAAAATGTAAGTCGCTCTGGATAAGGACCTCTGCAAAATGTAGTATAGCTTCCTGTTTTGTTTATTTTGCTTTTTTATTGACTTTTGTCAAAGAAAATACCGTTTGCAAGGTGAAAGTTAGTTTATAAAGTATATTTCTTTAGAGAGGAAATACGAATTAAAACCACTAAAACCATGCTTTTTGGCTATTTTATCTGTCATATTACACTTAAATGTGACATTCATCAACTCCAGAACTGCTGCACTATAAAGACTGGAGAGATTCTGCTGCTCTAATATTCTGTTTTGGTTTCACGTGACTGATGGAGTGAGTTCTGGACTCGTCATCATGAAAAGCTCCATTCTATCTGAGAATAAAATAGTTTCTTCAAGGGTTCTTTAAGGGTTTATTAGATAATTAAGAGTTCATGACATCGTTAAAAGTGTTCTGCTTGGTACTACAAAACCCTCTGTATGGTACGTCATAGAACCTCACTGTAAAACAAAATGACTTATTTTTTTATATGCAGATCTTTTTTTTTCACATTGAGCATTTATTTCTAGAAAGAAGCGAAACAATCCGACACAGAATAAAAAAGTTCAAGACCATGCTGAGACAAATTATATTTCAGTGACAATAATCTCATTATAGGTAAATGTGCTGGTATTAAAGAGAAGTAAAGAGCGTATCTTAATGTGTCCTTCACAGTGCACAGTGTTTATTCTGGTGCCTCTGACTTCCCTTGTGCTGTGTAGTGGACCAGCGAGTGGTGTTCGAAGACTCCAACACATACTACCAGTTCTCATTCGAGGAGTGTGACGCGCAGGGCTGTGAGTTTCGCTCGGAGGAGGAATGGCAGAACGGAGTCCGACTGCTTACGCAGCTCGTCCCATACGTCCAATTTAGGGTGGTTAGCCCGTAAGTACCACATACACACACACATACACACACACTAAACAGATGAGGAGACTAGGACAAACACAAATCCTCTTTTCCCTATAGACTTATATCTTAGCAAATGTAAATATCTTAATAACGACACTTTTACTTAAAACCTTCTCAGACAATTGGCAATTTTTTTTTTTCCTACAGTATTTAGAACTGAATTCTTAAACTGAGAAAAATGATCTTCCAGTAAAACTGGAAAAAGATATTTTAAGATATTAAAAGATATTTTAAGCTTGAAACGAGTACGAATGTCTACAAATAGGGTTATATACAATATATTTGATTTATTTTAATCTATAATAAGATTTAGTGGTTACATTTGACTGTGGTACAGTATATAGCATATTGCCCTGGATGTCTTTCTGTCTGCACTCCTAACACATGACCTGGGATCATTCTTGAAGGCTAATGCCAGGCTTCTAGATATTTCCTCTAGAAAGTCTAGAAAGTGTTGAGGCTTGGTTTTGTTACTGTGAATCTCAAAAGTTTAATAAAAAAAATTACTTAAAAAAAAAATAAAAATAAAGAAAGAAATTGCTCAAAAATATTAACCAAAATTGGAAAAAAAATTATTATTATTATTATTATTATTATTATTATTATTACCAGTATTATTATGAATATTATTATTCTTACTACTACTACTACTACTACTACTAATAATAATAATAATAATAATTATTATTATTATTATTATTATTGTGATTATGATTATGATTATTTTATTTAATTTTGTTATTATTATGAGACCCTGTTTACATTTTTTTGGATCTTGTATTGCGATGCTCAGTGTGTCCTGATAAGATTAGAACAGCGAGTAGTTACACTTACACTTTAACTGAATTGAAATCTGAAATTGCTGTTCTGCATACAATATGCAAATCAGCTAGTAATATTATATAACACAATCAGTGTGCCGTACTGAGCATTTTCTCCACACTGTTGTCGTATGAAGGTTTTGCTGCATGGATAATTGTCGTGTTTGGCGGAGAAAATGCTGCTTAGTTCGTTAAGTCTGCTAAATGAGTATCCAGGCTCTCTGTATTACACACTAGGACACTGAGTGAACAGGAAAGTGTGCGTCGCTCAATTTGGCCACAAAAATCAAGTGGGACCGAGTGAGCTGGTGTGGTTTGGTTGTGTATCTCAAGTATTAAAATGCTAGTTTCACATAAGTTTCCTAGGTGTTAGTATAACAGCAGATCTGATTATTTCTAGAAAGAATTCAAATGATCATCAGTCATCAGTCGAATGATTTCCACCTCAGTGCATATGCATAAAAACACAGACCTTATTTCCCCCAGTCTTCGTGTATGACATGGCTGTTTTATTTCCACACTCAGCTTGAGAACCCTCAGTGATATTTACACCTTCCTGAACAAGCTGAAATAGGTGTGATGAGCGATTTCACCGGTTTATTTCTCGTTTTTGTCTTTCAGACACCAGAAATAGGGAGTGATAAAAGATATTTAAGGAGTGTGTATGTGGGCAGAGGAGGCAGGTGAGGTGTATATGTAGAGAGCAGAGTGATAGACATCGAGAGAGACTAGTGTGTGAGGTTTATACAGTATAGAGAGTGGGGAAGATGGGTAGCAGGGGATGAGAGAGGGGGAGGTGTCTGACTGTCTCTCTGTCTGTCTGTCTCTCTCTAGGCAGAGAGGGGTGACTGTGAGGTGAGTGAGGTGGATGTGGGTGGATGAAAAGAATAGTGAAAAAAATTAGAAAGAAGGTGGAAGATGTTCATTGGGAAACCGGTAAGGAGCGAGATGCTGGGTGATAATGGTAGAGAGAGTGAAAAACAGGGAGGGAGAGAGGTATAGAAAGAGAGTGGTGAGTGAGGCATGTGATGAGCATGAGGAGAGAGTGAGAGAGAGAGAGAGAGAGAGAGAGAGAGAGAGAGAGAGAGAGAGAGAGAGAGAGATTAGAAAGTGTGTGTGGGTGAAAGAGAGTGAGTGTAGTAGACTGATAAAGAGTTAGGGATTTAAAAACAGAGAGAAAGAGAAAAGGGAGGTAGTATGAGTGGTAGAGAAAGAGTGAAAAGAGGGTGAAATAGGTAGAGTGTGTGAGTGAGTGTGTGAGTGAGTGTGTGAGTGAGTGTGTGAGTGAGTGAGGCAGAGAGAGAGATAGAGAGAGAGAGAGAAAGAGAGAGAGAGAGAGTAAGAAGTCCAGAAGCTCACATCTTGGACTCACAGCACTCAGTTTCCACAGAGTACATATATTTTCTTGTCGGCTGATATCACCATGGCGATTATAGGATGTTGTAGCCCTGTTTGTAGTGATACAGTGACTGATGTATTTGTAGTGAATGTACACCATGCTGTGCTCATTATGTTGTGTTGTACTGATCTTTGACACTGTACAGGTAACAGAAATGTGTGTAAATAAAGTCTTTCTCGTTGTCTTTCTGGTTGTTCTCTTCTATTTTACTATCTGTCTTTTTTTTACTGTCTCTCTCAGTGTCCGTCTTGTCTCTCTCTCACTGTCTCTCTATTTGTCGCTTTCTGGTTGTCTTTCTTGTCTTTTTCACTGTCACTCTTGTCTTTCTTATTGTCTTCCTGTCTATCTTGCTTTCCTCTTCACTGCCATTCTCTCTCTCTTTCACTGAGTCATTGTCTTCCTCACCATCTTCCTCTATCTCCCTGACTCCCTCTCACTTACACTTTTTGTACTTCTTTCTCTTTATGCTTTTTTCTAACACAGAATCTTAATATGCTATGAGAGATGAGAGCAGCATGATGTCATTTCCAGTGTATGATGTTGAATTTCAGGTAGAATTTTTTTACTTGTGCCTTTTAAGTCACCACCTGAGCCTCGCTTCAGTGGAGTGTTCTATATTTCTTTCTTTCTCCACCCCCACAAACCTCTTCTCTTTTTCTCTCCTTCATCTCTCACCTCTTGGTCTCTCTAAATCTCTCTGCCTCTTTGTCCTCGAGGTGTGTGCGTGTGTGTGGGGGGGAGCTGCAGTGACGGGTGAGTTGCAGGTTAAACACATTAAAGGAGCACTAGCAGAGAAGAGCTGAACCAGTCTAATGTTTATGTTATTATTGTTTATTAACTAAACTACACTGAACTATCTAAACTACACTAGATCAAACTACACTACAATTAAATGCACTAGACTAAATTAGACTAAACTAGACTAAACTACACTAGATTAAACTAGACTAAACTAGACTAAACTACACTACACTAAACTACACTACACTAAACTACACTAAACTACACAAGACTTCCCTAAACTTCACTAAACTAAACTACACAAGACTAAACTATAAACTACACTAAACTACACAAGACTAAACTACACTTAACTACACTAAACTAAACTACACTAGACTACACGAGACTACACTAGACTACACTGAACTACACAAGACTAAACTACACTAAACTACACAAGACTACACTAAACTAAACTACATTCAACTAAACTACACTAAACTACACGAGACTACACTAGACTAAACTAGACTAGACTACACAAGACTACACTAAACTAAACTACATTAAACTAAACTACATTAAACTAAACTACACTAGACTAAACAACACTAAACTACACAAGACTACACTAAACTAAACTACATTAAACTAAACTACACTAAACTACACTAGACTAAACTACACTAAACTACACAAGACT
This sequence comes from Tachysurus vachellii, assembly GCF_030014155.1. Lineage (NCBI taxonomy): Eukaryota > Metazoa > Chordata > Actinopteri > Siluriformes > Bagridae > Tachysurus > Tachysurus vachellii. The sequence goes on from NC_083480.1 coordinate 13,773,169, forward strand.
ACACTAAACTAAACTACATTAAACTAAACTACACTAAACTACACTAGACTAAACTACACTAAACTACACAAGACTACACTAAACTAAACTACATTAAACTAAACTACACTAAATTACACTAGACTAAACTACACTAAACTACACAAGACTACACTAAACTAAACTACATTAAACTAAACTAAACTACACAAGACTACACTAAACTAAACTACATTAAACTAAACTACACTAGACTACACTACACTAAACTACACTAGACTAAACTACACTAAACTACACTAAACTAAACTACACTAAACTACACTAAACTACACTACACTAAACTACACAAGACTACACTAAACTAAACTACATTAAACTAAACTACACTAGACTACACTACACTAAACTACACTAGACTAAACTACACTAAACTACACTACACTAAACTACACTAAACTAAACTAAACTACACTACACTAAACTACACTAAACTACACTACACTACACTAGACTACACTACACTACACTACACTAAACTACACTAAACTACACTACACTACACTACACTACACTAAACTACACTAAACTACACTAAACTACACTAGACTAAACTACACTAAACTACACTACACTAGACTACACTACACTAAACTACACTAAACTACACTAAACTAAACTACACTAAACTAAACTACACTAAACTACACTAAACTACACTACACTAAACTACACAAGACTACACTAAACTAAACTACATTAAACTAAACTACACTAGACTACACTACACTAAACTACACTAGACTAAACTACACTAGACTACACTACACTAAACTACACTACACTAAACTACACTAAACTACACTACACTACACTACACTAAACTACACTAAACTACACTAAACTACACTAGACTAAACTACACTAAACTACACTACACTAGACTACACTACACTAAACTACACTAGACTAAACTACACTAAACTACACTAAACTAAACTACACTAAACTACACTAAACTACACTACACTAAACTACACAAGACTACACTAAACTAAACTACATTAAACTAAACTACACTAGACTACACTACACTAAACTACACTAGACTAAACTACACTAAACTACACTACACTAAACTACACTAAACTACACTAAACTACACTACACTAGACTACACTACACTAAACTACACTAGACTAAACTACACTAAACTACACTACACTAAACTACACTAAACTACACTAAACTACACTACACTAAACTACACTAAACTACACTAAACTACACTACACTAGACTACACTACACTACACTACACTAAACTACACTAAACTACACTACACTACACTACACTACACTAAACTACACTAAACTACACTACACTAGACTACACTACACTAAACTACACTAGACTAAACTACACTAAACTACACTACACTAAACTACACTAAACTACACTAAACTACACTACACTAAACTACACTAAACTACACTAAACTACACTACACTAGACTACACTACACTACACTACACTAAACTACACTAAACTACACTACACTACACTACACTACACTAAACTACACTAAACTACACTAAACTACACTAGACTACACTACACTAAACTACACTAGACTAAACTACACTAGACTACACTACACTAAACTACACTACACTAAACTACACTAAACTACACTACACTACACTACACTAAACTACACTAAACTACACTAAACTACACTAGACTAAACTACACTAAACTACACTACACTAGACTACACTACACTAAACTACACTAGACTAAACTACACTAAACTACACTAAACTAAACTACACTAAACTACACTAAACTACACTACACTAAACTACACAAGACTACACTAAACTAAACTACATTAAACTAAACTACACTAGACTACACTACACTAAACTACACTAGACTAAACTACACTAAACTACACTACACTAAACTACACTAAACTACACTAAACTACACTACACTAAACTACACTAAACTACACTAAACTACACTACACTAGACTACACTACACTACACTACACTAAACTACACTAAACTACACTACACTACACTACACTACACTAAACTACACTAAACTACACTAAACTACACTAGACTAAACTACACTAAACTACACTACACTAGACTACACTACACTAAACTACACTAAACTACACTAAACTAAACTACACTAAACTACACTAAACTACACTAGACTAAACTACACTAAACTACACTACACTACACTAGACTAAACTACACTAAACTACACTAAACTAAACTAAACTACACTAAACTACACTACACTAGACTACACTACACTAAACTACACTAAACTACACTAGACTAAACTACACTAAACTACACTACACTAAACTACACTACACTAAACTACACTAAACTACACTAAACTAAACTACACTAAACTACACTACACTAAACTACACTAAACTACACTAAACTACACTACACTACACTACACTAAACTACACTAAACTACACTAGACTAAACTACACTAAACTACACTACACTAGACTACACTACACTAAACTACACTAGACTAAACTACACTAAACTACACTAAACTAAACTACACTAAACTACACTAAACTACACTACACTAAACTACACAAGACTACACTAAACTAAACTACATTAAACTAAACTACACTAGACTACACTACACTAAACTACACTAGACTAAACTACACTAAACTACACTACACTAAACTACACTAAACTACACTAAACTACACTACACTAGACTACACTACACTAAACTACACTAGACTAAACTACACTAAACTACACTACACTAAACTACACTAAACTACACTAAACTACACTACACTAAACTACACTAAACTACACTAAACTACACTACACTAGACTACACTACACTACACTACACTAAACTACACTAAACTACACTACACTACACTACACTACACTAAACTACACTAAACTACACTACACTAGACTACACTACACTAAACTACACTAGACTAAACTACACTAAACTACACTACACTAAACTACACTAAACTACACTAAACTACACTACACTAAACTACACTAAACTACACTAAACTACACTACACTAGACTACACTACACTACACTACACTAAACTACACTAAACTACACTACACTACACTACACTACACTAAACTACACTAAACTACACTAAACTACACTAGACTAAACTACACTAAACTACACTACACTAGACTACACTACACTAAACTACACTAAACTACACTAAACTAAACTACACTAAACTACACTAAACTACACTACACTAAACTACACAAGACTACACTAAACTAAACTACATTAAACTAAACTACACTAGACTACACTACACTAAACTACACTAGACTAAACTACACTAGACTACACTACACTAAACTACACTACACTAAACTACACTAAACTACACTACACTACACTACACTAAACTACACTAAACTACACTAAACTACACTAGACTAAACTACACTAAACTACACTACACTAGACTACACTACACTAAACTACACTAGACTAAACTACACTAAACTACACTAAACTAAACTACACTAAACTACACTAAACTACACTACACTAAACTACACAAGACTACACTAAACTAAACTACATTAAACTAAACTACACTAGACTACACTACACTAAACTACACTAGACTAAACTACACTAAACTACACTACACTAAACTACACTAAACTACACTAAACTACACTACACTAAACTACACTAAACTACACTACACTAGACTACACTACACTACACTACACTAAACTACACTAAACTACACTACACTACACTACACTACACTAAACTACACTAAACTACACTAAACTACACTAGACTAAACTACACTAAACTACACTACACTAGACTACACTACACTAAACTACACTAAACTACACTAAACTAAACTACACTAAACTACACTAAACTACACTAGACTAAACTACACTAAACTACACTACACTACACTAGACTAAACTACACTAAACTACACTAAACTAAACTAAACTACACTAAACTACACTACACTAGACTACACTACACTAAACTACACTAAACTACACTAGACTAAACTACACTAAACTACACTACACTAAACTACACTACACTAAACTACACTAAACTACACTAAACTAAACTACACTAAACTACACTACACTAAACTACACTAAACTACACTAAACTACACTACACTAGACTACACTACACTAAACTACACTAAACTACACTAAACTACACTAGACTAAACTACACTAAACTACACTACACTAGACTACACTACACTAAACTACACTAAACTACACTAAACTAAACTACACTAAACTACACTAAACTACACTACACTAAACTACACTAAACTACACTAAACTACACTAGACTAAACTACACTACACTAGACTAAACTGCCAATTAAAACATTATGCACTATATCTGTAAACACAGGGCCAGCTACACAAACACACAAAACACTACAGGGACTCCTGAAATGCACATTTTTAGTCACCAACATTTTGATGAAGTGGAAATACAGAGAGACAGAGTGATGGCTATGGTTTGTTGTGTGTAGAGCTGAAAAGCTGAACGCTATCCTGTTATCTTCTGTGTTTTTTTTACCTACCTGTGCTGCTGTCATGTTTACTCTATTTATAATTCTGCTCTGGAGATCTGGTAATGTCAGCAGTCCACATGAATTTCCTGCCATGTTTTTTTTATCTGAAATTATGGAGGGAAAGCGACGCACGGCTCGGTTGATTCGATCCTCGTCGTTGTGTCCTGACAGCACATCTGTGACCGCGGGCTGCACGGCGAGCTGGGAATAGACACATCCGACGTGAGCAGGGAATTTTAATGAGGTTGAGGGAAGACGGGATGCACCAGGGCCTTTAATTTTACCCTGACAGAATTGAACGTGACACATAGCGGACCGTGTGACACCAGCCGTCCAATCAGGGCTTCCTTCCCCGACCTCACACTAACTGTCAATCAGACTCGTCAGATTGGATTCAGTTCGTTTCATCTGCGTGTGCTGACAGAGTTAGAGAAAGTTCATGCTGGGGAATTTAAATAAATCAGAACGGGGTCAGCTGATAGGGAGGCATAGAGAGTTTTGTCGGAGTTGTTTTCTTTGAGTTTCTGTTTGTATGTAAATAGTTTCTTCAGTTTGCTGGAGCTGTGTGAACTTTTGCTTTCTTTCTAAATGAGCTGGTTGGATATTCCAGTCACGTTCACAACCTTCCAACTGCTCGACATCTTTTGCATGCAATTTGAATATTGCACAACTTTACAATTACCAGTTTGGCCAGAACTCTGTGTGTGTGTGCGTGTATGTGTGTATGTGTTTGCCTGCCTCTGTGTGTGTTTCTGTGTGTGCGTCTCTGTGTGTGTCTTTGTGTGTGTCTCTGTGTGTCTGTGTGTGTGTATGTGTGTGTCTCTGTGTGTGTCTGTGTGTCTCTATGTGTCTCTGCTCGTGTGTCTCTGTGCGGCTCTGTGTGTGTGTCTCTGTGTGTCTCTATGTGTCTCTGTGTGTGTCTCTACCCGTGAGTCTCTACAGTATGTGTGTGTGTCTCTGTGTGCATGTCACTGTGTGTGTCTATGTGTGTGTCTCTGTGTGTCTGTGTGTCTCTGTGTGCATGTCTCTGTGTGTGTCTTCTGTATGTGTGTCTCTGTGTGTGTATGTGTCTCTGTGTGTGCATGCGTTTGTGTGTATGTGTGTATGCATGTGCTAAAAACCCTGTGCATACGCAAACGTAATGGTAACAAAAACCTAACAAAAACTTCATTTTATTCACTTCGGAGATTTAGAATTTAAAATATTCAAATACATGCTTTTTGGTTTTAGTTCATTGTGAAGCTTTGAAGCCATTTTTTCTATGAAATAGACTAAACAAATAAACTGGACTCATGCTGCCAGACCGAATTGTGTTTTCCATCGAGCACTTTAATGCAAATCGTAAAAAGATGAACGTATAAAAAAAAAAAAAAAAACATGCGGAAAAGCCAGAAATTTGAAAAGTTAATATTTATCTGAGATGGGAAATTGTTTTTTTGTTGTTCTTCAAATAAATGATGGTATTGTAGACTTATTCTTTTCTTTGTAATCACTTTTGCATCATTTTCAGGATCATTGCATGAACTAAATTCCTTTAAAATTGCCTATTGTATAAAGAGAAACCCAGCTCAAGTGACCACAGCGTGAGTTTATATTCAATAAACAATGCATAGAAACATTATTTGCAGTAATTCATAATATCATAATTGTAATTAATTTTGTTGATATGTAGCTTGAGCGAGATAAACCGAGCTTATATCATACTGCTCAGGCTAGCTATGGCAGTCGAGTATGAAGTAGCGAATAGCAAAAATACGCTAACACAACAAACGCTGCTAAATATCCGACACTTTGCTAGTTTTATTTCGTTAGCTTAGCTTAAAATAACTGGCTAAGAATTCAAATTCCTCAATGAGGATCGTTCCGATGAGTGAGTGAATCGTTCACTAGCTCCTTGCTACATAATAAAAGTCTTACAGTATCTGTTCATGAAAAACTCCAACGATTCGTTTTCTGCTAATTGTATTGTGCTGATACACAGACTTCCTTTTGTTTACTCCTTAAATCTTGGCTGTTGCTCCTTCCTGTCACTGTGTTGTCAGTGTTTTTCCATGTGTTAAGTATGACACAAAAACACAGCACAGAGAATTTTGTCGTGTCTGAAACATTCGCGTCTAATTTTTTGTCATTCTTTTGCCACTCGTACAGCGGGAAAGCCTTAAATTTCTTTTTCCTTAAATGTTTTTTTGTCCTCTTATACAGTAAGAGCTAGGTCAAGCAGGCACTTGATCCTGGTGTTAAGGATTCTCTGTGGGTCGTGTTCAGTTTGTTTTGGAGGTGGACTGATATTTTCACGGATGCTTGAATCGAGCTCTTGTGTATAAACTGTCAGAATGAAGACAAATGGCTAGTCGAGGTTTAGCCTGCTGAGTGTGGAGTACAGAGACTGGTGGTCAGGAGGGGGCAGTACAGAGCTGAGGTCTTAACCCTGTGTGTGTGTGTGTGTGTGTGTGTGTGTGTGTGTGTGTGTGTGTTACATTTGCCCTTGTGTATTAGATGGCATCTTTGTTTGATTTGTCTTTCCTTTGCCTTTTTTCCCCCAGTCCCGAAGAGGATCCCGAAGGAAAGCGGGATATCTGTGGAGAAATTCTGCAGATGAAAGCTTTGGAAAGGCTTACATCCACGGTGAGTGTGTGTGTGACCTCTCACTTCACTGTGCTTGTTACTGTATGTTGAATGAAAGTCATTCTACTGTGTGTGTGTGTGTGTGTGTGTGTGTGTGTTTGTGTGTGTGTCCCAGTCCTTTAATATCTATGTAGTTCAGCTCATGGCTGCCATTTAAACCCAAAGGAGGTCCATCTGTCATGTTATCATGCCCTCGTGTCCCTGTGGCACAGAGATCAGTCGTACTTATCTCACACTGTCATGTAGCAGAACTCCATCACACACATACACACACACACACAGGCTGTTTAGAAATAAAGGATCTTCCAAGTGCAGATATTACTGCCTTATGTAAAGCATAATACATTATACACTGTCTCCTTACAGATATGCTCATTAAACACAATTGAAAACATCACCATATAGGTGATAGAGGTGCTTTAGGCTTCATTTATCTTTTAGAGAAAAAAAATGGCGGGTTTATAAAAGGTTTCTGTAACAATACTTTACATTAGTTTCATATGTCAATCACTGGCCAACAGACATTGTTTATTTGATGTTGTCATGGACACCGCTGATTTAGTAACCACCACAAACACCATACATGCAAAGCTGAACCAAAAAGCAGCACCGAAACTGCACAAATTCAGCTCAGCCATCGCAGCATGTCCGCTATCGTAGACATAGGGAGCCATTACTTTTGCACTAATCTATGGTTTTATTTATTCTCTCACTCTCACTCATTTTCTACCGCTTATCCAAACTACCTCGGGTCACGGGGAGCCTGTGCGTCATCGGGCATCAAGGCAGGATACACCCTGGATGGAGTGCCAACCCATCACAGGGCACACACACACACACACTCTCATTCACTCACGCCAATCACACGCCAATCACACACTACGGACAATTTTCCAGAGATGCCAATCAACCTACCATGCATGTCTTTGGACCAGGGGAGGAAACCAGAGTACCCGGAGGAAACCCCCAAGGCACGGGGAGAACATGCAAACTCCACACACACAAGGCGGAGGCGGGAATCGAACCCCCAAACCTGGAGGTGTGAGGCGAACGTGCTAACCACTAAGCCACCGTGCCCCGGTTTTATTTATTGATCTTCATAAATGTTTATATAGTCGCAATATCACGGGTTGTACGATCCGAAGCCGAGTCACGTCTACGCGAAAACGTACACAAACTCATGAAGTCTTTGTGCAATACGAAGTTTCATGAAAACTTTGTCTTGTAAATAATAATTTGTCTTGTAAACGTTTACGCCGTTTGGCTGACGCCTTTATCCAGAGCAACTTTTTTTTTTTAAATCTTATTTTATACAAATGAGCAACCTAGGGTTAAGGGCCTTGCTCAAGGACCCAGCGGTGGCAGCTTGATAAACCTGGGATTCAAGCTCACAACCTTCTGATCAGTTGTAGATTAACGTCTCAATCGTTACTCTACCACATCTCCCTAAACGATCCTGCGAGTGCCTTATAAAGAAATTTGTTTGTATCCATGTAGATAAATGAGATTGCTTTTCTGTGCACACGTTCTATACGTTAGCAGCCAGCTTTATCGTGACGTGACAGACTCGGCTCTACTGTGAGGGAAGACGGATGAGATAAGCATGAAAATGCTACTTAGTGTCAATTTCCCGTGCCGAACGTCTATGGATCTCTGAACAGATACATAACTAGGGTCATTTCACTAAATTACATGATAAATGATCTGCAGATATGCCCTGATTGTTTGGCTCCTGGGTGGTGACGTGAACGTTTGTACTTGACAGGATAGAAAGGTGTGTGTTCAGTAGTGTGAGAGAACACACGCGTTAGAATTCTGGATAGATCTGGTTTCCCAGGCAGGCATTAATCTTTTTCGCTACGAGTCTAGAGGAGATGTGACTGGTCGCACCATTAACATCAGATATTACAGCTGTAATATTAGAAGCTAATAACATTCTAGCTAAAAATAGTTCGAAAAAATAATATAAAAATGCATTCATGAGTCTCGGAAACTGTTTCTCTATTGCACATTTCTGGCTTAAATTTCATTCCACAGAGTATTAGAACTGCAGTCTCAGTGGTCTGTATGACCCAGATCGGTGTCTTAAGCAGTTTTCACTCTGAGGACGTTTACTTTGGTCTGAATCTGACTGTGATTTGTTCCGTAGCGTGATGCATTTGCGTTGGAGGAGATCACAACCATTTCCACCACATTTTTGGTGCTATTATGTGTAGTAGTAACACACCTCACCTGTCCTTCCTGTATCACAACATTACCCTGCCACTCATGCTACTTGTTTGCAGTGGAAACTAATGATGACGTCATCAGCCAAAACAATTCACTCATGGGAATCCAGCACAACCGAACTCACACCACCTCCTACAGGCTGGACATGGGTTCGGTATCCGTGTTGCCGTTCCTGCTCCATTTACATTTATGGCATTTGGCAGACTTCCTCATCCAGAGCAACTTACATTTTATCTCACATATACAGCAAATGGGGGTTAAGGGCTTTGCTCAGGGTCCCAGGAATGTCAAATTGGAAACCCTGGGATTTGAACTCATGACCTTCTGATCAGTCATCCATCACCTTGAACCCTGAGCTACAACATCCCCTACATCCACGTGACAGCTTTCACATTCCCGATTATTCAGTCGGTTTCAGACTAAACTGCCAGACTGAAAGCCTATTTAATCGCAGGACGCCGGGGCACCAGCGTACGGTGTGTGTGCGAGGGCGACTGGTATACATGAGCTCGCAGGGATAATCCGCTGTCTGTCAAAGAGCGAAATCTGTAGAAGCTCTCGTATTCGGTATTCAATCAGCTAACAAATGCAAACAAAGAGGATTCTTTGGTATTTTTGTGGAACTGAGCACATCACCATCACTAATAAGAACTCAATAAAGAATGGCATGGATAAATGAGGCTGAAGTTTCCAAGCACCAACCATGAACCTACAAACAGAAGAACCACAAGAAAAATAAATCAGCAGCCACACAGAAAATGCACATAAATTAAACATGCAGACTCAGTCTAGACATTTATCTGGTAAATTCATCGGATAAATTTATCCGTTTGGAAAATGTCTAAAGCGTTTCTGGGTGTGAAAAAATAAAGTATAGACATGACTAAGATTGTGGACTCTCGAGGAAATAAAGATTTCCCACAATATTTCTATGGCTTTTAATACCACTTCAGTTTAAACCTGTCACAACTGGGGATGGAAGGAGACAGACCCGTACGCAGGATAGCTTCAAATGAAGAGGGTTTAATAAATAAAGAAGACATAGACAAAAATGACGATAAATGAAACAATACAACTGACGACATTTAACAGGGACTAGACATGACGAGGGGTACACGCAACTAATGATCCGCGCTGCATTCAGCAACTCGGCTAACTTAAATACAATTAAGACAATGACAACATTAGGAACAGGTGAAGAAACAGGGAGGAGCAGATGAAGGTGGGGCAGACACGTGACAACAACAATAGCACATGGCCAAAAGTCCGGGCTGAATCATGACAAAACCCTAGAGTAATCCAAACCAAAGAACTAGTTGTGGATTTCTATAGGCACAAACAAAATTCATTATTACCACCAGTGAAAATTCAGGGAAAGGACATCATGAGAGTGGACGCTTACAAATACCTGGGTGTTCATCTGAACAGCGAACTGGACTTGACAGACAATACTGAGGCAATCTACAAGAAAGGGCAGAGCAGACTCTTTCTGCTGAGGAGACTAAGGAGTACAGGGAGAGCTACTGAAGACCTTTTTTTGACTCTGTGGTGGCCTCAGCCATATTCTATGGTGTGGTATGTTGGTGCAGCAGCATCTCTACTGCAGAGAGGAAGAGACTGGACAAGCTGATCAGGAAGGCCAGCTCAGTCCTGGGGATTCCTCTGGACACTGAACAGGAAGTGGGAGAAAGGAGGATGGTAGCAAAACTATCATCATTGCTGGAGAACGACTCTCACCCTCTGTATGAAACGGTTTAATCTCTGAGCAGCTCCTTCAGTGACAGACTGTTACATCCTAAGTGTCTGAAGCGATACAGATGCTCTTTTCTCCTGCTGCTATTAGACTTTACAATCAAAGCTGCTCCCAGTGAACCAGTCACCATAATACACACTGTTATTACTGTTTAATTGCAATAATAAACAATAACAAAGTATTTTAAACATGTGCAATGTTTACATTGCACAGAAGAATAAATTATTCTTTATTCTTTTTATATATTTTTGTTTATACTATTATGTGTTTATTCATTCATTCATTCATTCATCTTCTACCGCTTATCGGAACTACCTCGGGTCACGGGGAGCCTGTGCCAATCTCAGGCGTCATCGGGCATCAAGGCAGGATACACCCTGGACGGAGTGCCAACCCATCGCAGGGCACACACACACACACACACACACACACACACACACACTCTCTCATTCACTCACGCAATCACACACTAGGGACAATTTTCCAGAGATGCCAATCAACCTACCATGCATGTCTTTGGACCGGGGGAGGAAACCGGAGTACCCGGAGGAAACCCCCGAGGCACAGGGGAGAACATGCAAACTCCACACACACAAGGTGGAGGCGGGAATCGAACCCCGACCCTGGAGGTGTGAGGCGAACGTGCTAACCACTAAGCCACCGTGCCCCCTACCGTGTCTTTATTCTTTATTCTTTATTCTTTTTATATATTTTTGCTGCTGTAACAGAGAAATTTCCCCATTGTGGGACGAATCTTATCTTATTTTATCTTATCTTAAGTAAGAAAAACCCAACAAATGACTCTTCACACTGAAAAGCATCCAATTCAGTTGTTTTATTATTCAGTGCACTTTTAACAATGGATTTTATCTCAATGCAGCTTTACAGAAATCCGGTTATAGAATTGACAATGAAATTTATCCCTTCATCGTCTCCTTTGCGCTGAATAAAAGTGAGCTGTTTTTGTACGTTTTTTGCTTAAATTTGATCTCAGCATCTATTTCTCATGTTTTATTCCATACGCTGGCTTATCCTTCTACAATCAGTGCTACAGGATTGGGCTGTTTTGTAGCTTTTAACTTTTTAATCATTAAAATAAATAAATAAATAAATGAATAAGTCAGCTGCCGTTTCCTGCGGCGAGACACGTCCACGTCCTCGTCAGACTCAGAAGTCTCGTTTAAGGGAAACTTTACAGCACTTGTCCATTAAGAAGGAACTGTTCAGTATGAGGGCTTTTTGCATTTTTTATCATCTGTGTTTGTCTCCTGTGTCCTGTGTTTTAAATATTACATCATGTGCGTTCTCCTTACTGACCTTACTGCAGTACCATGAGTGTTTCTCTTGCTTTTCTTTTCTTGTCTGGCTGAAACATATTTCCTGTTGTTCACAGGTACAAAATGAACTAGCTGCGGCGCTGGCGAGGAAGGCACGCAAATCAAGTAAGATTAATGAGCTTTCTGATGGGAAGCAAATAAATGAGTGTCTTCTTTATGGTTGTGTTTACTAAACACAGTTAGACTAATAGATTGCACGCTGATTGATTGCAGTGTCTGAGGATGACAATTCAGAGACAGGAGAAAGTTCCCAACAAGAACCACAGAAGCCAGTCGAAGACAAAGTCAAGGTACACTGAGAACGTCGGGTTTCTGTTGTGTTACCTCGCGCTGAGTTGTTATAACTCGGTTTATTTTATATTCAGCTGTGTGTATTTTAACCATGTGCTTTTTAGTTTAGTTTAGTTTAACTAGCTAGTATTTAGCCATTAAATTGTTATATATACAGTATATACAGTGGAACCTCAGCATACAAACAAACTTCCTTACCAATTTTCGCCTTAAGAATTTAAATTTCGCAAGAAATTTGCATAAGCGTACAAAGGTTATTTGGAATACATAGGAACCGAACACCGGCTAAGTTGCACGTATGTCCGAGAGCTGTTCAAAACTTGTTTGCATCAGTGGAATGCCAAGCGAAAGCATTGCATTCAGCATGCGTTTAAAAGCTACGTGATTTTTTTAGCCGAATTTTGTTGACAGATTAATGGCGTGGGCGGTTTGTTCTATTTTTAGCCCAAGATTAGCTGCACAACTTTATTAGTGATTTTTGCATTTTGTGCAAGATTTAGTGAAGACATAGCACTATGGGTCCTAAGAAAGTAAGCGAGAACAGTAGCACAAAGAAAAGGGAGCCATTTTCAGTGGACATTAAGAAATAAATCATCGCTTAAAAAGCAGCCGGTGCACAAACGAGCGATCTTGCTCGAGAGCAGGAACGGCCAGCATCCACCGTAAGCACAACAATCCTCAAGATAAAGGACACAGTTGATTGTTTTTCTATGCAAAAATATGATTGTGGTGTTGGAAATTGTCAATACTGGTAATAATATCGGGTGGCTGGAACACTCACTCTCACTCATTTTATCCCATCTACCTCGGGTCACGGGGAGCCTGTGCCTATCTCAGGCGTCATCGGGCATCAAGGCAGGATACACCCTTTATTTATTATTTATTATACCTTTATTTAACCAGGGATAAGATCACATTGAGATAAATATCTCATTTACAAGTGAACCCTGGCCAAGGTAGCAGCACACAATAGACAACTTAAAACAAATTAAGTGCATAGAACAATAATCACAACACACACATTTCCTACAACAACAAAACAAGATTAAAACAAAATTAAGAACAAGTGCAGACAGTTTGGAATGTTCGGTTGAGATACAGCTTAAACTCATTCATTGAGATAAGTACACTCAATTTCAATGATCTTTGAATCTCATTCCAAGCAGTTGATGCACTATAAGTAAAAGCAGTTTTTCCAAACTCTGTCTTTATTAAGGGAACATTTAAAAGAATATATCTACTTGAACACAGATTATGCCCTTGACTACTGACAGTTAGTAGACTATTCATATAAAGAGGAAGCTGGCCAACTATGGCCTTGTACACTAATATAAGCCAATGCTTGTATCTTCTTAAGTGAAGCGAAGGCCAACCTACCGTTTCATACAGTGCACAGTGATGAGTATAATGATTGGTACGAGTTATAAATCTTAAAGCAGAATGATAAACAGAGTCCAATGATTGTAAAAGAGCCTTAGTGGTGTTTCTGTAAAAAAACATCTCCATAATCTAAGACAGGTAAGAAGGTAGGTTCCACCAACTTTCTCTTTGCTGACTGTGAAAAACAAGCACTATTTCGAAAGTAAAACCCCAGTTGTAACCTTAGCTTAGGCAACAAATGTTTAACATGTAACTTAAATGATAAGTCCTCTTCCAACACAAAACCTAGATATTTATAGGAGGAAACTAGCTCTATAGAATTACCCTGTAGAGTGTAAAGCGACGGAAGAGAAGATACACACTTATATTTCCTCGAGATGATCATATATTTTGTTTTCTTATCATTCAGAACTAATTTTAAAGAAATAAGGTTATGCTGAACTATTGCAAATGCTTCCTGCAACTTTAAGATGCAGCTATTAATGGAGGGTGCAAAGCAATAAATTGTGGTATCGTCAGCATATAAATGAATGCTTGCATTTAATAAATTATCACCAAGATTGTTTATATATAATGTAAACAACAGGGGACCCAAAATGGACCCCTGTGGCACACCAGATTCAATACTAAGCTTGTCAGATAGAAACCCCTTAATTTGCACCCTTTGACACCTGTTCTTTAAGTAGTTCCTAATCCAACCTAATGCGGTTTCAGAAAGACCGATACTATGTAGACGCGATAGAAGAATACCATGATTGACAGTGTCAAAAGCTTTAGCCAAATCAAAAAACACTGCAGCACATGATCTTCCACTATCTAGGGCACAAGTAATTGGACGGACGGAGTGCCAACCCAACCCTGGACAGAGTGCCAACCCATCGCAGGGCACACACACACACTCCCATTCACTAACGCAATCACACACTACGGACAATTTTCCAGAGATGCCAATCAACCTACCACGCATGTCTTTGGACCGGTGGAGGAAACCGGAGTACCCGGAGGAAACCCCCGAGGCACGGGGAGAACATGCAAACTCCACACACACAAGGCGGAGGCGGGAATCGAACACCCAACCCTGGAGGTGTGAGGCGAACGTGCTAACCACTAAGCCAGATATTTGATTTAACTGACAACTGATTTAACTGACAATTAATGCAAATTTCATAGAATGCTTTCACAATATTTATTTTGTGTGTGTGTGTGTGTGTGTGTGTGTGTGTGTGTGTGTGTGTGTGAGTGTCTGTTTGTCAGTGTGTGTACAGTATGCATGGGTGTCGTTGAGGACACACGTGTGTGTACGCATGTGTGTACGCATATGTGTGTCCCCGTGTGTATGCATGTCTGCCGACGTGGCCGTGTGTGTGCATATGTGTGCATGCATGTGTGTCGGTGTGGACGTGTGTGTCTATGTGTGTGTGTATGAATGTGTGTCTTTGCGGGCATGTGTGTGCCTGTGTGTCAGTGAACGCACACCGTGTTGAGAACAGTCTTCCATTAGCCAGCTGTAGGAAACTTTTTTCCTCCAGCCCCTATTTCCTGAACAAAAGAACAAAAATTTTAAAGCAATTTTAGCTTTCAGAAAGAGTGACTCAGCAGCTTAGTGAAGAATAAAGAGCACAGGGGGTCGTGTCTGAAGAGGAACACGCCACTTTATTTCAGAAAGGTGTGTGTTTCCTGTGGATTTCTAGAATAATGTGAGCAGTGGGTATGAAGTTCTGTTTGTGTGCCTGAGTGCATTTATGTGTCTGGAGATGTGTGGGCGAGGGGTGGGGTGGGGTGGGGTGGGGGGGGGGCAGGAAACAGGACAGAGAGGGTGGGTGAGTGAGTGAGCTTGGCAAGGCTTCAGACATGGGAAACCTCTTACTGTGTCTCAATAATTCACCATTTCACTGTGATTTGATCAGACAGCAAAATCTCACACAATAAAGAAACATAGTGCAGCAACACAACACAAGATCTGAGATCAGATCTGACATCCTCACTACAATCGCACACACCATACACACATACTGCCCAGATATGTGATCAGACATAACAGCAACAAAACAGATCTGAGATCAGACATGATTTGAACCACACTGCACCAACATAGGCTTGAGATCAGACAGCCTCACTGCACTCACACACTATTCACACACTGCACAGGTTTTAGATCAGACAGAAGAGCAACATACTATAGCTACACTGGACAGATTTGAGGTCAGACACGTTCACTAACATTCCACAATCCTCCAAAGCTGCATAAGTATGAGATCAAACATAACAGCAACATACTTTACCATCACAACACAGATCTAAGATCAGACCACACTGCACCAACACAGGTTTGAGATTAGACATCCTCATTGCACTCCCACACTGTATACACACACTGCACAGATTTGAGATTAGATTTTATTTTTACCAAACTGCAACAAAGCTGCATAAGTCTGAGATCAGACAGCAAAGTCACATTTTATACCTATATTTGATCTGAAACATATAGATCGCACGTGTTTTATCAGACACTCACTACAACTCCAGACTATACATACACTGCACAGTCCTTAGATCAGACATTCACTACCACACAGGAAAATAACAGAAATTTGCAACTTACTGCAAAAATACTACTCAGCTCTGAGATACTGCTCATTAGAGACTCACAGGCCTTGATTAGGCCTTAGATTAGACAATAG